>NC_135235.1:43422708-43550208 GCF_051348905.1 Ranitomeya variabilis | reverse complement strand
ACATTATCTGTAGGACGAAAGTTAGGAGGACCCCATACATATAAGACTTAGTTGACATTAACAATTTAATATACTATCTTAACAGGAGACCTTATAGTCAGCCCCAGATCTACAACTAGGTGTTAACCATTTTTTTTTTGCAAAAGACATCTTAGGAATGTCATACACATTGGATGGCCATTGGCTGAAAGATCGTTGGCTGTCATCCATCTAAGCTGACTCTCCCATACACAGGAGTGCTCGTTCGGCTAAGTGGGCTTAGCTAAGGAAGAAAAATGCAATTGGCAGTCCGAAAAAATACATGCCCCATCCACATCACTCCTGACCATCATGTGGCTGGTGCCCCCATACACCTTAGATCATCGGCCAAACCCATTGATATCAGTGCGTTCAGCCAAAATAAATCTAATGTGTATGGCCAACTTTAGTCATCGTTGATGATATGACCTTTCTACGAGTAATATTAATAGATCACAATGAAGTAGCAAAGCACTAGTTTTAAATTGCTGGATGATGGACACTCAGAATCTGTTCTTCTGGTGCACCAAAGTACAAAAAGTGACTTAACAAATATTTTGCTAGTTTTATAAAATACAGAGTCTGGCATTGCCTCAGATGGGAGATTATCAGGCAGTTAATGAAGATGATAGTCATAGTAACTGTTGACTGACAAGAGCAGTTAAGGGAATCTCAAATTTTCCAACCAATGGACAACATTTAGTACTATCGGTTTCAACCTTGTGTTTGACTGATTCACCTTAGTTTCAACCAACTGATTCAACCAGTTTAGACCAATTTCAAAGATATTTCATAACTTATCATGCAAATTTGAAACAGAGAATAACAGATGAGAATACAATTTCCCCATGACCTAGAAATCCCATACGAGATGCACTTATCAACTGTGCATTTACGACCTGTGTTTGTGCCGTGAATCCTCAGCAGGGTTACGCCACATCACTATGTTTAATTTTGACTCAAATAAGTGTTTTGTAAATGACTCCGGCATCCTCTAAGGGGAAGAGAAGTCAAATACAAGAGCTTTCTAGTAAAAATTAAGTAAACTATAGATTAATCCCAACCATCGTAAAAGAAAAAAATGGAAGGTAGGCATGCAGGCACGGATAAGACAAACTCGGTGCATCTGTACCCCTAGGCAAAAGCTCTCTAGTCTCTGAATGTGAAGCCATTTATGAAGTCCTTTACAGCGCACAGTCAAAGAGGTTAATTGAAAAATTTCTTAATGTCATTATGAAAAAAAACTAGATTAACCCGAGTTAATTCACTTTATTGTTCAAAATAAAGAGGAATAAGCATTGAACTCACTTGCAAATTTCGAGCATGAATTAGAGGTGAGATGTTGTCTTTAAGGAGTTTGCCAATTTAATTAAGATATGGAAAATTACTTATTGTTCTTCGCCACTAAAGTGCTAGGAATTAACAAGTGCCTACGCTGCCTGCTCTTTTCATATCTCTGCCATGTGTTTGTTTGTTTAATACCCGCAAGACTCCATCGTTAAATCTTCAGTATTTATTTCACTAATTCATCACTGCGGCAAAATGATATGGGCTCCAAACAGCCATTGCAGTCAATCACTGGTGAATAGATAGATTCCAAAAAAGGCTTTATTATTAATAGGCATATTGGACTTACCATCAGCAAGAATCAAATTTCTCTGTAATTCCGACCCCAAGACTAATCGGAATAACCTTGACTTGTATAGTCTTTTATGACCTTTCGGCAATCTTACTGTTACTTTGGTGTCATTGTTTTAGCCAAGAGTAAAGACCCCATACACATTAGATGGCTGTTGGCTGAATGATGATTCGACTAATTGTTTGACGGGCAGCCATCTCGGCTGACTGTCCCATACACAGGAGTGCTCACTCAGCTGAGCTCTCCTCTGTTCTCTATGATAGAGCCGCCAAACATATCTGGTAGTGGATTACCCAGGGAGAACAAAATGATCCACAGTCTGAATTGGGACTTAGATTGTTTGACTGACAGCCATCTCTCCCATACACAGAAGTGCTCCTGTTTTCTCAATGAGGGAGCAGCCAGACATGTCTGGTGGTGGCTTAACTAGGGGAGAACGAAAAGATCGACAGTCTGAAATTGGTCATGCCAGATACTTAACTCCCAAAACAATCAATTTTCCACGAACCCCATACACATTAGACTTCGTTATCGGTGGGTTCGCCCAACAGTAGTCTAATGTGTATGAAGGGTTTAACCTTGACTTGTGTAGTTTTGTTTGACTTTTAGGCAATCATGCTATTAAATTTACTCCAATGCTATGATTCTAGCCCACAATTATCTAAACCCCTCTCTCCGCTTCGTTCCTCCTACAGGAAGTGTTACTGAAGAGGGCCGCAGACCTAGTTGAAGCCTTGTACGGAATGCCACACAACAACCAGGCAAGTCATTAATGCATATTTGAAAATCCATTCAGGAATACAACATTTTAGAGACCCACAGTGAGTACGAGCTGGCAAGATATCAATACAATCTTATTTGGAATGTATGCCTTTGCCAGCCACCTTAAGGGCAGTGTAATGTGATGAGAAGCACTGAGAATCTGGAAGAAAAAAAAAGGCTTCATCTTTTTCCATTTTTCTTCTCTGAGCTCATTTTCCTATCAGAAATGACAATTAGGTGTAAGGTGCCAAAAGCATAAGCAATCATTAAGACGAGAGAGTAACCTTGAACTGGGTCCAAAATATACAGTGACTAATAGCGAAGCCTGCAGTAAACCTGCCAAGTAGAGGCAAGAGAAAATATTTGACTAAATTGTAACCGTCATGCCATTGCCCTGAAACAAATGTATATATACTGACAGTTTTATTTAGAATAACTAGGTCCGGTTCGTATTCCGTACTGTAATATATTCCTGTGTCTTCAAAGAAAATGAGACAAGACAATGATATGGCCTCAGTACTGACTATTTCATCCATCTGATAGCTCCAAAGTAGGAGAAGCTTTATTTGATGGCTGTTGAGACAAACACATATGTTTTCTTTGGTAACAATGTCTACGTTTATTGCTGTGTAGGAGATAATCCTGAAACGAGCAGCAGACATTGCCGAAGCTTTATACAGTGTGCCACGCAATCACAACCAGATTCCCTCGCTTGCCAACACTCCATCTCACAGCGGCATGATGGGAGTCAACTCGTTCAGCAGCCAGCTAGCAGTCAACGTTTCAGAGACATCACAAGCCAATGACCAAGGTACATTGTTAGGCAAGACCCAATTCCATATACTGATTGTGGTTCGGTACAGATGTATCCCTTCTCACCTTTTCTCTTGGCAAAAAAAATATCCAGAGATGACCGGCTTTAAAAGCTTTAAAAAATTAATTGAAAAAATTGGTCTACTCTGTTGGGTGTTGTTTCTGTTAAATGGGTCTGGATGAAAATGTGCTGAAATTGTGTTGTAAAAGTTGAGTCTTTAGAAAACTTGAAGGGAGGCAAGTATGGACAAATATATTAATTAAAATTGTTGCTTCATGTAATATATAATTTCACTTACTCCCATACTTTATTATTCATATGTGCCCTGGTGTCCTAGTTTCAGTTCTCTCTCTCGCCTTCCTGGGAGCTCAAGTTCTGTCTCGGTCTAGACCCAAGGAAAGAGCTTCTTTCAACTGTGTTGGTGAAAAAGAGAAAGCCCCCTAAGCCAGCCCATTTTTTTGTGTCTGCATTGCCCCTAAAATCCACGACTTTAACACTGATGGCCTATCCTAGGTCATAAATGTCTGATCGGTGGGGGTGCGACACCAGGCACCCCTAATAATCAGCTGTTCCCTATTGATTTGAATAGGGGATGGACGTGCCATAACTGAGCAGTTCTGGCCGCCATCGACACTGGGAACAGCTGTCGCATCCCTATTGATCAGACATTGATGACCCATCCTAAGGATAGGCCATCAGTGATAAAGTCCCAGACAACCTTGTTAACAGAGAATACTATTGGTATTGAAACGTTCCAGGCATTTGGGGTAGAAAGCTTTCTCCTGTGTTGACACCAGCGTAACCTAGAAGAGTGAGCGGAGACCAGAACATTGTGGCTCATTTGAACTATATTGTAAGTTAGTAGACACAATTATATAACATTTAATACATAATGAACCATGTTTGATCTGCCAAACAACCCCTTTAATCTGTACCTTGTCAACATGATCCTCAACCAGGGTTGCCATCTTGACTTTTTAATTTTTTCCTGACAGCTTATTAAAAAATCACAGACAGAAAATATTTTTTAGTGACACTTTGGAAAACCATAAGAAATCCTCATGATTATAAGTGAAACATGTCTGCAGCCAAAAATTCTGATATGAAGACATTAGCTGCATTCTCTGTGAACAGTAAAAGGATGATAATTACATTCATAATAATTTGTGAAAAGGGTCTCCATCTTCACTGATCAAATCATGGATACAAAATTTTTTTTTAAGGACAGAGTAGAAAAAGTGCCCTATTTGTAATGATTGTCCTGGAATTTCTGGATCATTGGCAACACCTTCTAGAAGGACTGCGCCCAACACCTTCTAGAAGGACTGTGTGTTGTTACATCCCCACGTAGATGCATAGTATAGCCACATCGATATCGGTGATGACTTTTGAGCAATCGTAATTAGCTGTCTCGATGTAGTAGAGTAGCACACGTAAAAAGTAAGGGTCTAAAGTAGACTAAAGATAGGAATATAGAAGTCATTAGAGGGGGACCACCACCCAGCCTTTTAATAACAGCCTTTTAAGATGAAACCAGTGTAACAAACAAGTTGTTGCCTGTCATCGGTGGCATTTGAAGGTCTCGAAAAGACTGAAAGTTCATCTTCTATGTTGGTACAAACCAGGAATCAAGCCTGTTGATAATTGCTACTAAGGAGCAACGTGAAAGAAACTGACACAATTGGATCGAAGAAAGCTTTTGTTGGCTGTCTAAGCCTGCAAGGGAACAACATAGTGTGTGCTCATAGATGATTTAAGCAGGGCTCGTGTGATAAGGTTATCTTAAACTGCAACAGTTGATAGGGCAGTAAGAGGCATTGTGAAGTAAAGCATGTGTGATCAATAAATCTGTGTAGCATTTGATGTGGATTCACGGGAAGGAAGCAGAAGTGTCTATTATAAATGATAGTAACATTATCTTTTGTTTGCTCGGTTGCTGTTTCTCACAGTAGGCTACAGTCGTAATACAAGCAGTGTATCACCACGAGGATACGTTCCCAGCAGCACCCCACAGCAGTCCAATTACAACACAGTCAGCAATAGCATGAATGGGTATGGAAACACTGGAATGCCCAATTTAGGAGTTCCCGGCTCACCTGGGTTCCTCAACGGCTCATCCGCCAACTCTCCTTATGGCAGTGAGTGTTCTTCTTAATTCTTCTGCATTCAGCTATTTCTAATTTGGCTGCTTTTTGTTTTCTTTAATTTTTGATTTGTGTTTTTTTTAATTTTATTTGTGATTTATGTTTTTTTTTAAATTTTTTAATTTTGTTGCTATTTTTGCTGAGTTTCTGGATAAAAGGATGGGTGACTGAAGGCTGGACATTCCGGACAATAGAAATAAAGACCTAAATGCTCAACTATCGTATGCTTCAATACAATTTCACGAAAGTAATGTGGTGCACACTCTACGAAAAAAAAATAACAGCAGGAATTTGGGGTCTTTGTGCAATTTTTTTTTAATTATTCTCATACCATGCTTTCAATTCTGATAGAAAGAATGTTGTGTGGACAGTATGAGTGGGCTTCATTGCAATCCATTTACATGGCACATCATTGTATATTCTATAAAGTATGGTATCAAGCAGGAATAACAGAAGGACCCAACTATTCGCCTAAGCCCTTTCATGTAGCAAAACCTCCATTTTTATTTCTACTTGGAGACTAAGAAGTTAGACATAATTGGAAGCTACACACATTTGGCTACTACTGTTGTGCTCAGTTATACAGTACAAATAATATTGGGCAATGGATCTTATATGTTAGAACTCTTGACCACCACCCTTTATGCTTAGATAAGATCCCTACAGGCTCCTACAGTAGATACGACTCCAGGATTCATCCAGCGATTGGCCATGCCATTATTTTCCATTTATTTCTATTTTGCACTATTATTTTTCATTACTTTATTTCCTTTTTCCCACACTCATAAGGCAAGACCATTAAATTCTCTTTTTTTTATGTTTTGCCACAAGAGTAGAGAAAGAAAAAACTCTTTTTGAGTCCTGATTATTTTTGCTTTGTTGCAGTAGTACCGTCAAGTCCTACAATGGCAGCCTCCTCGGTCACCCTCCCTTCAAACTGTAGCAGTACACACGGCATTTTCTCATTCTCACCTGCAAATGTCATCTCTGCAGTAAAACAAAAGAGTGCGTTCGCTCCAGTCGTCAGGCCCCAAGCTTCCCCTCCACCATCCTGCACCAGTGCAAATGGTAATGGACTTCAAGGTGAGTTGAGCTTCAAAAGAGAATTTTTGGCTGAAATGTAACATGTATATGCTCATGTGACAAATTTGGCAATTCTCAGCCTTTCATTAACCTAATAAATCCCCCCATTTCATATGTCGTTCAGAAAGACCAATGCACTCCATTGGGCTTCCTCACTACTAATTCCTTCTTGGAGAGGTTTACTAAGCCTCTATTTAAACGGAATCTGTCAGCAGCAGGATTTCACTCTAAAAACTATTTACATGTGCATGTAGCTCTTTTAATGACAAGTCCAGCAATACCTTTACATGCCCAGTCCATTCGTTCATTACTGAGAAATCAGTGGTTGAATTGATGTGCAAATGAAGGTGAAGAGCTATGGTAGATCTGAAGACTGTGTCACTCCAGCTCTTTCCCCAACCCAGCATTGTCTATTCCTGCTTGACTGACAGCCTCTATGACAGGGATCCCCAACCTGTGGCTCGAGAGCCACATGTGGCTCACGGGATCATGATGTCAACTTGGTACATGAGCACCAGGTCTGGCAAACAGCTATGAAGAGCAGGTCTCCAGTTGATGACTTTGGTGTGAAGCTCCACACAGAAGAGCAGATCTGGAAGTGCATATATTGACCTTGCGATGGAGAAATAAATTAAGTGCTAAGCTGGAGATAGGATGATAATGCCCACTATAGGGAGAGCATGAATCTGAATGTAATAGTGTGGTGGGAGAGCTTGATGCAGGAATACTGAATGAACATAAGGTGGGAACCCCAGGATGCAAGCATAATTCCTCAATGTTACTTCTGTAGGGAAGTTTTGGCTTTTATTGTACCGATAAGGTGTGCTCTAAGTGTCACTATTGTAGGTGCTCTGGACCTTCTCTCACGGCTGAATGTGACACTCAAGGTAAGAAAGGTTGGGGACCAGTGCTCTATGTTGCGTAACTTCAAACAAAGAAGCGGTCAGTCAAGCAGGAGGAGGCAGCGCTAGGTGGAGGATAGAGCTGGAGTGACAGAGGCTTCAGATCTACCGTAGTCCTTCAGCCATATAAAGTGTGAGGATTCACTCATTTTTACGCAGTAGGGTTCAAACAGGCAGGCAATATAGTCAGGTCCAAAGCAACTGGAGTTTATTATCTCTATAAACTTCCAGGTAACGTCCAAAGAAACCAGCCTCTTCTGGGCACAAAAGGCATAAGAAAACCAAAACAGAAAATAAACAGTCCATAAATAACACAGTCTCACCCGTTTAGATGTCAATTCTTCTCTCAGCCTCTAGCAGAGACTTGAAGTCTTTCTACCTTGCGCACACACACACCCTAATGAGACAGCCTGGCTACTTTATACAGGCAGTACCACACTCAAGAGTGAAGATATGGGTGCAGCCAGTCCCACCCATCTCCTTCTGGCTGCTCCTAAAAACCGAACCCTTGCTATGCTTTATTAACCCTACTTGCACTGGAGTCTGCTTTTTCGGTCCTAACATCACAGAGGCGAAGCACCTTCAAGACACATATCTCCCCTTGAGAATCTGTTCGTCTTCAAGCCTACAAAACTTATTGCTGGACTTGTGTATATAAATACTTCAGGGGATGAAATTATGCTGACAGATTCCCTTTTATAGCGATAGATTAATATAATTGATGTAATCCATAACAATGGCTTGGCAACAAAGAGCACGCATGTATCAATTGGCATTGTGTCCCTACTAATAGAGGGATTTATGGCTCCCTCTTATGCAAAAGTGCATTTTTAAAAATCACCATTTTTCCAACAAGTAGACTTTGTTGTACACTTAGGTTCCATACAGCATGACATCATCACATATGGGGGCAATGTGACATCATCAGCCAGCAGTTAAATGGTGGCCAAGGAATAGCTATTGCTACTCCTCTGCCACATAATAAGCCATCCATGGTCCCCCTATCTTTTAGCTATCATGGTGATGTATCAATGTTCTGCCATTTTTTTTATTCCCTTACATACAAATCCATTTCCTTGCCACAGTTTCTAAATGTCTGAAAAAAAAAAATTGGTCACTAGAGTCTTGACAGTCCATGATATTTATGATAGTATTCAATGCTGCAAGATATATCAAGTATGTTTCTTATTTTTCAGACATGTATTATACTACCACATTCCAAAAATGTTGAAATTCGTAAAGCTAGAACCAGTGCTGCATAATGTGAGACATTTTCATCTTTTAACGTTTCATAAAAAGAACCGTTTACAATTGAGATATTTGTTATTTTACTAAATATCAACACCCCTCCTTCCTTCCAGAACAATAACAACAAAAAAAATCTAAAATTCTATTTAAATCAGTATAAATTAAACATAACTGGTCTAAAATGTGACATTTGCAAAAGAAACAAATTCACAAAAATCTAAATAACTATTTATGTGGCAAAATATTATTCATTAAAAAAAGCTCATATAGGATTTATGGTCATGAGATAAAACTTTGATTAGTCCCGATGTCTCCGAGTTCTCTGCTCATAATTGTAATGTAAATATTGAATTCTTAAAGAAACACTGTATCGGAAAACACAACGATAATTTCTATCTGAGTAACAGTCTGAACATATGTTATTTCTCAAAATATTTTTAAATGTAGAATCTGGAGAGGAAGATGGTTGGGGAGGGTATACTACATGTATAGGAAGTGGCATCTCTGTCCTTTTTCCATTGGGCGTTTGCTTTGAGAATGGCACAAAACACCAGAGACTTCATGATTCAAAATGTATGTACAATTAAACCATAGTATCCATAGATGTGAATAGAGACCTTACCCTGAATTGCATGATGTCCCAATTTAATTGCTTTAATGTTGGCCCATCACCTACACACAGGAATCTTTCATTAAAAAAAATAAATATTGGGACCGAATTAACGCATTTTCCGTCAAGTTCCCACTGGGGAGACCAATGACGTCAATGGAGGAGACATGTACAAGCCAATGCAAAGACAACCAATGGCATTGCCTGCACTGACCAATCAGATTGCGGATCTTGAATTTTTAAATAGTTTGTAAAACTATTTAAATTACTTTGCATTAGGCCACGTTCACACGTTCAGTATTTGGTCAGTATTTTACATCAGTATTTTACATAAGTATTTGTAAGCGACATTGTGAGACGTGTTTCTATGATACTTTTCCTCTGATTGTTCCACTCCTGATGTAAAATACTGACCATGTGAACATGGCCTCAGCTTGTATATGTAAGCCTTAAGCCATAAATATAGGCTGCATCCTAACAAATACTTACTACTCCTGGCCATGCCATTAAAATCTTTCTTATGTGTAGGTGTCTGGTGCTTCGTAAATATGAATCAATTATTCATTTAATACTGTTATCTATAAAGTTTTATATATTTTTGTCTTAAAGAGGACCTGTTGTGACTTTCCATCAATATGTCATTTTTTTTCACCTGTTCTCCCGAATCCGGCATTGTTTTTCTTTTTTTCCTACGCCTATCCATTCCTGATATATAGCCCCGTATATTCTGTATATAAATCTACAATTTTAGCCAAGTGGGCATGGTCCTGAATACTTCTCTTGAGGGCCACACCCAGTTGGCTAAGACAACAACATTTATACATAGAGAAAAGAGGGTCATATCTCGGGAACAGGAAGGCAAAGGGACAAAAGAAACACTATGACAGATTCAGGTGAACATTGGCATTTATACTGGGTAAAAAATATATATATTTATGGAAAATGACACGTTCTATTTAATATGTTGTATGAATTTAAATATTCAACTATAGAATGGATAAGAGTAGAAATCTCAAATGCCAAAGTTACTAATATAGGCCCTAATAAAACATCACAGAGAGTACTCTCCCGCTCGAGAGCCCACAGGATATGAGCTAAAACGGATAGCCAACAACACAAGGCTATACATCTAATACTAGTGGTCACTATAGAGGAAATGTCTGGCTGCAGCTTCTCTTGGCAGTAATAGCTGATTACCAGGGGTTTCTTCCTTAGACAACTCCATTAATGGGGGGGCTCAACTTTGGACAATCTCTACATATTAGAAGGGTCACATGATAAAAATCAATTAAAAGTGTTCCCCAGCAATCAGCTGTAATCTGTAAAGAATCCTAGCAGTAAGCGTTTGATTTCTCTGCAGCACCTCCACAGGGGAAAATAGGCATTACACCCTGAAATCTCTGAGTAATGTTGGACAGGACAAGTCCTCCATAATGAGCGACACTCATTCTAACCACTGACCACTTTGGCCAAGAGATGACTATCCTGAACAGATTAACTAGTCACATTTTAAAGGGAATGTAACAGGGTCCAAAGAGACTATTGAATCAGACACTGATTGTGTTATTGCACCTGTGTATTTTTACTCTGAAATGCTGCCACGTTTCAGAGACAACAGACTTGGAAGAGTCAGACAAGGACTATGCTCTTCAGATAACTAGTCCAAGAGTCTGATCCCAGGTGGCTTCTCCCCTTACCGTTCCCCAGACTTACATGTCTCCCAATACACACATAGGGAGAGAACTGTCAGTCTTGGGACCGGGTGAAGAGAAGCCACCGGGGAACTGCTTCGGACAAGCCATTTTTGACGTGTGGTCCCCAGTCGGCTTTTCAAAGTATGTTGTCTCGGAAGTGCCTGATTCATGCTGCCCATTGTTCGAGCAGCATGAATCTCCTGTCAGGTTCCCTTTAGCCTCAAAATTCCCTTAAAGGGTATATATTCATTTATTGTTTTTGTAATTGGACAACCCCTTTCAATATTTTTTTTTTAAATAAATTGTATTTAAAAAAAATTAATAAATTACACGCCATAAGAAAAAAATATTGGCACTACAGAAAATGAGCGTTGGCCATGGCAAGCGATTTAATCGTTCCTTTTCTATCATCTATCTGAGTATAAAGCCATCAGCCCCGTATTAAGCTCCTATGAGGCACATTAATAAACCACTTTATTTTTGGTCGCGGAAAATAATAATACACACGACCCATTTTTCAATAACAATTATTACGATTCATGCCAAGTGCCAAATGATAATTATTTCCCAATGCAACGTTACAGTACATTTGTATACATGCGAGACATAAGTCTTATCAGCCATAAACTGGTAACTGTATTCCTAAAACAAATTAATATCGTTGGGATTAATGAACTGAGAAATTGAAGCTTAGATCACTACATAAGCAAATTTATTAATGTTACACATAAATTAGTGAGGGGAAAAAAATAAGTTTTAATGAAAGAAAGACAAAAAAATAAATAAATAAAAATGGTCTAAATTGGACTTGTTCCATCTCCTGCCTCGTTTCATTATTATTAAGGATTTGGAGATCTTCCTAATAATAGTGCATGATAAAGCTAAAAAGAAAAATACTAATTTTTTTGTATGTATCACAAACCAGGTTTTCCCAGTAAGAAAATAAAAAGAGCCCTGGCTCATAAGATTTTAATTTAGAACTAGAGAAATGTCTGGTCCGGGCTGGTGAGTGAGTTGGCTTCATCTGACATTACCAGTACTGACCATGTTGTTTTTCAGCTGTCAACATGACCAGTCTCTTGGGAGTCTGGGCCACTGTTTGCTATTAGCAAAACGCTAAGAGAAATATCATATGTGGGAGGCAGGGTGTTTTGCACCAAAATGTCAGAACACTCTCCTTGCTTAAATGTCCTTCTCCTTTGTTACATTATATTTTGCCGAACTCTCTTAAGACGCTAGCTTAGCTATTCAGACACGTAAAAGAGATGTCCACTCCAATTTTTCTTATTTTTTACTTTTAATGCACCTTCCCTAAACAAAAAATAAATAAAAAATAAGACGATTTGCAGATATTCGTTCCTATGCTGCCTAATGGTTGAACGTCATTTTTTTTAAATTTAGCATCTCTGTTGTATGGACCTGCGATAAAGCGGTCACATCATATTCTGGAATTCTTCAACTTATGGTCTATTCTGGCCGTTTCCTCCAAAAGAGGGTTTTACATTTCACGGAAGCACCATATAAAAATATATAGATCCCTAATATGTAATTGCAAGGACTCCTTGTGCCCTCGTAAAGAGGTTTGTCCATGCTGCCTTGCTATATGTATGTAAAACTTTTTGGAAATGAGCTCAACATGTAAAAAGTAGACTTGTATTGTGAGAAATTCATGATACGTAGACATGGACTCACTACTTTTACATAGCCTAGGCGTATAGATCATTATTCCGGGCCCTTGTAGAAATCCAGTCTTCCAATTATCCAGTTTGCAGTCTGTGGCTTTTTTAGGTCATATTTCACAACAATCTTTAGATATATTATGCATAGCTGAAAGTTTCATCTTCAACCAATGAAAAAAAAAATCAAATTAGCCTTTTCCTTTTGGTGCTTCTGAAGATCCAAAACCCCTAGTTTATCACATAGGTTTTCAACATGGCCACAAAAATGAATGAGTGAACCGAGTTCTTCTCCAATACCACCAAAAATTTGGTTTAATCAAAATCTCAATTTTTTAACATTTGGTTGGCATGAATCCAGCATAGTGGCATCCTACTGGCAATCACTTGGCTTCGAAAGTGCTGGGAAGAGGTTACAAAAAATTATACTCACTTCAGTCGATCTTCACGCTCTCTGAGCAACTTCCCGCCTTGTCCTCACAGTTTTGGTCTTCTCTGCACAGGTCTTTGGTCTTCATCTGCACAGTTCTGGTCCGGTATTCATCATCTCTTCACTGACTAGATCTTGTGAAGTCATGATGTAGTTCGGAAACATCTGTCATGACATTGCAAGACCTAGTCAGCACCAAAGGCGCCTAAGACCAGATCGGACTGTGAAGATGAAGACCGAAGAACTGTGAGGAGAAGACCAGACCAGAGTTGTGAAGATAAGGTGGTGAGCTTCACAGAGAAGACGAGAATTGAACTATAGAGCCAGATTCATGCTAATCTGCCAAAATTTGAAGTTTAGAAAATTTGCCAATCCTTAGGACTAGTGTTGAGCGATACCGTCCGTTGGAAAGTATCGGCCGATACCGGCAAAGTATCGGATCCAATCCGATACCCGATACCAATACAAGTCAATGGGACTCAAGTATCGGACGGTATTCCTGATGGTTCCCAGGGTCTGAAGGAGAGGAAACTCTCCTTCAGGCCCTGGGAACCATATTAATGTGTAAAAGAAAGAATTAAAATAAAAAATATTGCTATACTCACCTCTCCGAGGGAACTGGCAGCGTTGTTTGCTTAAAATTTGCGCTTTTCTTTCCTTACGTGAAGTCCCGGCTTTGTGATTGGTTGCGTCGCAGTCACATGGGCGACGCAACCAATCACAGCAAGCCGTGACGTAATTTCAGGTCCTTAAGGATTTTAAAATTACGTCCCGGCTTTGTGATTGGTTGCGTCGCAGTCACATGGGCGACGCAACCAATCACAAGCCGTGACGTCACGGGAGGCTGGACACGCGCGCATTTTAAAATGCGCGCGTGTCCAGCCTCCCGGCTTGTGATTGGTTGACCGCGACGCAACCAATCACAAGCCGGGACGTCACGGGAGGCTGGACAAGCGCGCATTTTAAAATGCGCGCGTGTCCAGCCTCCCGGCTTGTGATTGGTTGACCGCGACGCAACCAATCACAAGCCGGGGCGTCACGGGAGGCTGGACAAGCGCGCATTTTAAAATGCGCGCGTGTCCAGCCTCCCGGCTTGTGATTGGTTGACCGCGACGCAACCAATCACAAGCCGGGACGTCACGGGAGGCTGGACAAGCGCGCATTTTAAAATGCGCGCGTGTCCAGCCTCCCGGCTTGTGATTGGTTGACCGCGACGCAACCAATCACAAGCCGGGACGTCACGGGAGGCTGGACAAGCGCGCATTTTAAAATGCGCGCGTGTCCAGCCTCCCGTGACGTCACGGCTTGTGATTGGTTGCGTCGCCCATGTGACTGCGACGCAACCAATCACAAAGCCGGGACGTAATTTTAAAATCCTTAAGGACCTGAAATTACGTCACGGCTTGCTGTGATTGGTTGCGTCGCCCATGTGACTGCGACGCAACCAATCACAAGCCAGGGACTTCACGTAAAGGAAAGAAAAGCGCGAATTTTAAACAAAGAACGCTGCCGCTTCCCTCGGTAAGGTGCAGGCTGCGTCGGAGAGGTGAGTATAGCAATATTTTTTATTTTAATTCTCTCTTTTACACATTTTTACATTAATGTTGTTTCGATACCGATACCCGATACCACAAAAGTATCGGATCTCGGTATCGGAATTCCGATACCCGCAAGTATCGGCCGATACCCGATACTTGCGGTATCGGAATGCTCAACACTACTTAGGACTCATTAATTCAGATTTCCCACTCAAAATATGGTGGATTTGAGGACAGTCAAGTCACAGGCCTCAGATGACAGTTCTAGGCCCCATCACAAGATCAGTAGAGTTGTCTAGGTTCAATCTAAATTCGAATTCCCAGTTCCAAAAAGCCATAGTCTTTTTGTCCTTCCAGATCTTGGAAAAAAAAAACTCTCTAGATCTTTTTCAATTCTAAAACTTATCGACAGGATCCATAAAATTTGGACTTTATAACCAAATGGCAGCAGGCAGAATTTTGCAAATCAACTTAAGAAAACATAAAATTTCACTAAAATCTCCCCTCACCCCCTAAAAAAGATTAAATTCCCCATTAAAATAAAGTATTTATTCAATCTTTAGGTCTTTCACTGAAAAATAGAGACCGTGTAGGCTTGTTAAGCTAATGTAATCTTTCCTCTTTTCTTCTAGCTATGTCGGGTCTTGTAGTTCCACCAATGTAAAGTCACTTTTGTCTACTTGCTTGTAGCATCAAGCTTCAGAAGAAAGCTTCAGGGGACACATTTAGTGTATTAAGGAGTACTGACGGAAACCAGTATCTTCAGAACAAAAAACCACCGAGAAGCAAAATGCTACAAACTCTTTGTTTTACAAAGATTTTATTTGAACTTATTAGAACTCGACCTGCAAAAACGATCGACTTCTTCACGAACAATTCCATTTTGTCGACTGAACTTTTCTCATATTTTTCACCTTTCTCAATCCTGAAGAAGATGGGGGAAAAAAACAAAACGACGCCTATTTTGTACAAAGTTTCTGATTATGTCTTGGCTATGTCTAGTACTTGCTCAATGTTGGGACAAAAAAAAAATAAAAATAAAAAAAGCGTTGTGGATGCACCGTTCCGAATTCTCATGAAACACTGATGAAAAATGCCTCAGAACATTTTTCAAGTACTCATTATTGGACTCACGATGGTTGTGTATCTCTATAATGTGAAATATTTTTTTGTGGTGAAAAAAAGGGGGCCAAGGAGGTTTGAGCCATCAAACTGGAAAACAAAAAAAATAAAATAAAAAAATAAAAATATATGAGTCATTTAAATTTGGGAGGTGGTGGAGGCGTAAAACAAAAAGGGGAAACTTGGGGCGGGGAAAGGGTTTATCATTGCTTAACTTCATCTTAATGAAATGGAACTTTGTAACTTATTGTAGTTAGGAATTGTAACTTTGATATTGAATTCTCTTGCCTTCGACAAGCACACTGACAGAGGGGAGATGCTACTGTCTGTTGGTTCCAATATACTTCCACTGCTAGAGCTTCCTGTTAAGCAAGTGTGACCTGCATCATTTTTTTCGACTTCTTGCTCGCACTGTATACTATTGCATTCTTAGGCTACTGTGAAGTCTATGTTTCTTGTACCAGAAAATTGTCCTTTTGACTTCTAGAACCTTATTCCCTAATGTGTTTTGTATGTGGTTATAAAATTGTAGACTTTTGTGATTTTGCCAAAGTTGTAGCTAAATATTTATACACTTGTCTTGAATTTTTTTTTTTTATTTTATTTTATTTTTTTATTCTTTTTTTCATTTTCCAGATCCACTTAAAAAATATTTGAGAGCCTATTTTATTCCTTAAGCATTTTAACGGGGAATAAAATAAAATCCTGACACTTTCTTTCACGTGAACACTTGCAGTCACTAAGGGAATTTATTTTGTAACATATCAATTATAAATATTGTATTTATCTTTGAAATTTTTGTATATTGCTTTCCATTGTTTTATTATTTTTTTTTTGTTCTTGTATGTATGTATGTATTATTATTATAATTATTGTTATTTTTTAAAACATTTGTTGTGTTTGTTTGTTTTTTTTTGTTATTTTTTTTATTTCACGTCGGGCTGGTGTGTTGACGTGCTGAGAAAACAGCATTAAGCCAAGAAAGGTTGCCTTCATACTGTATGTTCTTTTTTTTCAACAAATCATGGTGTCCATAAATGTCATTTGTACTTTCAGAAATGTGCTATTGTTTAGACTTTCCGTCCTTTTTTTTTTAATTATTGTTATTGTTATTATTATTTTGAGGAAAAGTCAAAATTCATTCTTTATTTTTATATTATTTTTTAAGTTATCTGAACAAATGATTTTTTTTTTGGAATAAAAGTTGTTTGTTGTATAGTCAAAGAAAAAATTGTGCCACATGGCTGTAATTAATATTAGTAGAACAAAATGTGCATGATTATCTGACCACAAATACCACTTTGTGGTTGTATGTTTATTTTACATTTTTTTTAATTTTTTTATTTTTTTTTATAGAATGTAAAAATCATTTTAGCTGCCACTCATAAGAATTGCCACATAGTAAAAAAAAATAAAATAAAAAAATGTGCTTACTGGACAAATTCAGAGGCCGAAATTTTTAAATAGATAATTAACAACTGATATTTTGTTAAAAAAAAAAAGTTTGCCACATTAGTTTCTCTGATGCCTTAAAGTTATTTTCTTTTTTTATTAAAAAAAAAAAATATTTTGTGCTATTTATTGCAGGTTTACACCACGAACGCTAATCGTCACATCGTTACGATGATTTTTGGTGTAATTCTAAAAATAAATAGAAGAAGAAAAAAAAGCACAATCCTGGTGTAAAATGATGTCACTCCTTTTCTGCATCTGTCTTCTGCTGCACTCTGCACTCCCAAACTCATGCACTGTTTATAGGTTTCATACAATTCACGGTAATACTCAACTTTTTTATATATTTTTGATGGAAATTTTTTGTAGCGAGTCCCAGTAGTTGAGACTTTTTAATTGGAAAGATATTCTCGGTAAATGATATTAGTGCCAAAATCATAGTTTGTAAAGAACCGGTTAATTTTTTTTCTTTTTCTTTTTTCTTTGCACTATAGATATTGCTATTACAGCGGTGTGAATACTTTTGCAAACTGCAGCAGAATTAAATTTCTACCCAAAAAGGAGAGACATTTTATTTTCATTTCTAGGCAATACGCAGATTAATCACGCGTTGTAAAATAGCGGAGGCTACGGCACAACGCGGACTTGAGATGCTTTGCACATTTACGTTATGAAAGCCTGTAGGCTTAGCTAAATGGGAAAAAAAAATCTAGACACTTTTAAAAAAAATAAATAAAAATAAAAAAAAGCCTCGTTTTTATTTTGTATAGGAAAGGTTCAAATAAAAGATAAAAAAAGAGGTCATGTGTACATGTTAAAAAAACAAACAAAACAAAAACATTTGCAAGTTATTTCATTAATGCAATCTGTTTGTGTTCTAGATTAGTTAGTCAAATCACACATTGTCTCCAGAATGAACGCTTCACTAAATGGTAGATCTTACTGTTAAAGACCCTACAATAAGATTGTTTTATCTGTACATTTTTTTCAGATATTTAACTGTATAAAATGTTCATTTTACACAATATTTAATTAAAGTATTTCTTGTCTGTGAATTTCACTTTTTAGTAATTTTATCTGAAGTTTGATTATTAAAAAAAATCTTGCAAATCACCGAAAAGGAACAGAACGTTGGGGTTTCTTTTATACAGACTTTAATTCTCCAATTTAAAGGGAATCTGTCAGCAGGTTTTTCCCATGTAATTTGAAGACAGCATGAGGTAGGGGCTGAGACACAGATTTCTGGGATGTATCACGAATTAGGCTGTGAGCTGCTGTTTGCATACAATGAAGGTTTTATCACCAGGACATTTGTCACTGCCAGGTCAAACCACGCCCCCCTCCTCTGATAAGCTGCTCACTGTCGATATACAATGTACACAGAAAGCTGTGGTGTGGGCAGGGGCAGATTTCTGAGCTCTGCTACATGATGCATCTAAAATCCCTGTGTCATAACTGCTGCTCACAGTAAACTAAGTAATACATCATTGGAATCTGGGTCTCTTCTCCTACATTATGCCGCTTTGAGATGAGGTAGCAAAAACCTGATGGCAGATACCCTTTAAGAAAGATATACATTTGTAAAGTATAAAAAGTGCAATTGCAACATGAGTCTCAAAAAAAAATACAAGGAAAAATTCTAAAAATATTTTCAAAGATGACTTTTCACTAGAGATGAGAAAATAAATTCAAGTGAAATTTAATTCTACTCGAATTTGACAAAAATCTGCATTAGCCAAAATGCAGAGTTTTAGTAATGAGCTTCGTGGCGGATTCAGCAAAATGGCCATTTTTCGGAACCGTAAGGGCCATCAAAAAATTTTTAAAAATCCTTATCCTCACCTCACCACTCACTTCTCTAGCCCCTCTGGTACTCAGGGTCCCTCGTCCAGTCCTCGTCGCATCTTCTGGTCCCTATTACTCGAGCTGAAATCCCCAAACCTCTCACACTGAGCCAGGACTTCTGGCTTTGATGAGGGCCAGGGCTGTTCTGCTCTCTCTTGGACAAGGTCAGGGCGTGTGTCATGATGTTGTGACCTTTTGTGCACTTGCTCAGAACCCTCCCGGGCCGTATCAGAGCTAGAAGTCCTGGCTCGGTGTGAGAGGCTCAGGGATTTCAGCTAGAGCAGAGGGAATCAGAAGATGTGATCTGGACCGGACTGGTGGTGGTAAGGAGTGGAGAGGCCGGGTGGTGAGCGATGAGGTGAGTATAACGATCACTTTATTTTTTACATATTCCATTTATTATGCTCTCTACAGACCCCAGAACACAAAAAAGGACATTAATATTGCATCGAAAAATTTCTCAAATAGCTGTCAATTGAACGATCATTTGGCTGACAGCTATCTCTCCCGACTCCCTCATATCCAGGATGCTCGGTTCCTTTGAGTGCTCCAGTGATCTCCATGAGAGATGCTGCTGGACAAAAAGATAAACTATTGAGTATCTTCTTACGTCATCTGCCAAAAGGGTGAGTGTTGTGAGGCCCCATACACATTAGTCAGTAGGCCAATTCTGCCAAAATTTGTTCTGTTGGGGCTTCCTTTGAATTTTTTCATGTGTATGAAGGAATTTAGGGGAATATGGCTACCCTACAAAAAAAGACTAATTTTGGCCAACGACAGGTACAGTCAACCGTCTAATGTGTATGATTTCGGAAGGGATAAGGATTCGGCATGTCTGATTTTGGACTGTCGATTATTTTGTTCTCCAGTAGATAAGCAGTCACCAGAGATGTCCGGCAGTGGCTCTCTCAAAGAGAACACAAGAGCACTCTTCAACGCGCTCTTTTGTATGGGAGCAATGGGTGAGATTGCTCCCGGTTAAACAATGATTTGGCCGATAGCTATTTAAAGTGTATGGAGCACTCTCCATGCTAAAGACCACTCTCTCTGATGTCAATATGCCCTAACAGGACATCCCTTTTACAGAATCAAAGCAGCCAAGGAGAAATAAGAAACAGATAAAATAATTGATCTGACTTATCAATAGGTCTGAGAGGTGTTTTAATTAACTAGATTGGGAATCAGCCATCTAATATCTTTAGACAATGAGGCAAGACGAGATGTTTTCTTGTTAGAACGACAGCCAAATCATACTGTTAATGCAGCAATTTCTATAGAATATTCTGGATATCTAGATCTTCAGGTTACACATTTAACATTGTGACCAGAGTTAAGCTGAACACAAGAATATATTTAGCAATCCAGTATGTCTCGGTATTGATCAGTGGAAAGCAGTTACGTTACCTCGTCTTTAAGGCAGCAGATGTTGTGTGATGTTGCGATAATCCACTTTTTCTCCTCTTACAGATTACCAGATATTGAAACAATGGATGACAGTCTGTCCTTCTCTGTAATATAAACCTTGAATCAAAGTAAATGCAATTGACGTAACTAGGAGCAAGGTTCTTGGGAGACAAAAATAACTGCTAAAACCCTAATGCCACCAGTGATACTTTACAGCATTACTTCACAATGAGATACAAATATCTAACATTTAAGTACATAAAACATAAAATAAAAAAATATATATCCAAACCTGAGGGCTCATAGCTAGTCTGGCACTTTGGAATGCCGACATGCCTGGAACGGGTGGGTATACAGGGACCGCAGCGGCCCTCCCTCATTGTAACATAGCAATTCCTCTGACAACTCCATGCTGACAGTGGAGCCACTACAGTGTGACAATGGATGGCCATTCCCTATTCCCTTCAATGCTACGCTTACTGAACCTATTGTCATTTTAAAATGCCAAAATAGTCTGAATACAATGCCTGAAATCCTAAAATGCCCTACTGACCGTGTCTGAGCAAAACTGGTGGAATTAAAAAAATAGACTCAATGTAAAATCTGAAACAAAGTACTCTATCTGACATGGATTATTTATAGTGAGGGGCCGAAGGATTGACAGGACCCCCCAGTTCAGCATACACGTCGGTACACCTTGGCAACTGGATCAGGGTCCTGCAAACCTCCTTGGCTGGCACTCTGATTCTGGTTCCCTTGACCCCAATGACGTCATAATTAGTGCTGAGCGAGTATGTTCGCTACTCAAGTTTCTCTGAACATGCTCGGGTGGTCTCCGAGTATTTCGATTTAGTTTATGTCAACGCAGCTGCATGATTTGCGGCTGCTAGAAAGCTGGAATACATGTAGGAGGTGCCTGTTAGTTAGGGAATCCCCACATATATTCAAGCTGTCTAGCAGCCGCAAATCTAGCAGCTGCGTCGACATAAACTAAATCTCTGAGCACATCCAAAATACTCGGAGACCACCCGAGCATGCTCAGAGAAACTCGAGTAACGAGCATACTCGCTCATCACTAGTCATAATATAATCTGAGCTCTAGTCACTAAGCTCACATGATGTCATGATGTGCGTCATGCTGTGATGTCATGACGACATCAAGACCCTGTAAATGCTAAATGGTCCAGAGTCTAAGTTTGTGCTCCATAGCGGCCAAAGAATATCTCACTGCCCATGTCCAGCTGCTATGGATCACCAACTTGGACCCTGGATCAGTGTCCCTCACATTTTTTTGATGAACTCTAGTCATTTATATGGCTCGGAGGTCTATGGAACCCTTAGGCATGAGGACCCATTGCAAAAGCTGTGGAAGGGCCCCCAACCTACGATTTGGCACCTGGGGTCCCCAGGTACTAGGGCCCAGATGAGATCTCTGTTGACAATATAGTTTAAGTCTATAAGAAACAAGTCTTCATAAGCTTCAGCTAAAGAATATACATATAGAAAATTCTTCCTGGAAGACAAAGAACACTTACTGTTTTTTTTAAGGGCATATTTATCAATCAGAACATCGAAGACGTTTCCAGAATCTGAAATCCAGTTTCCTAATTTTGGCACCACTGATTTAACTGGGATCTGCCGACTAACCATGTGTATGGAGACCTCCCGACTCTCACCCAACAGATACTGTTGGGGAAAGAAAAATCAGGTATCCATACCCAACATGCCCAATTCTTTATCACAGGACATAAAGTGCTGCCAAAAATGCCTGGATGAGCTTACTCCACTCTCACGACACTCTGAGCAGAACTGATTGGGCATTTACATGGCGAACTAAGAAGAATTAGCTTCAGATATAGAGTGATTGACATATTTTAAAAACAATTAAATTATATGGTTATAAGGATTTCCCTATCACATTTACATGGTCATCAAATAACTCAGGTCAGATGGTAAATAAGGGTTCTGGATGCAATCAGTACATATGGGAGTAATCAATATAATCAGGGGCTTACTAATGTAATCAATAGTCACCGAGGCAGAGGCCTGTGTCCATGTACAATAAACCACTGAGCAAAGGAATTGATCCATCCTGCCACTTTCATTCTAAACTCTTGTAGCTAAGATATCAGAACAATATATGGTACCAACTGAAAATAGCCCGCAAAAAAGTTAGATTTACATATAAATAAAAATAACTAGATAGGAAGATAAATACAGATGCGTTCCGATCGTTTCGATCTTGATCAAATATGTATAGCCGTCTGACTGTGCCTTAAGATAGATAGACAGAAGGATAAATAAATGATAGATAAATATATATAGACAAATAAAAGCAGCTCTTTTCTATACAAAGATGGATGCAAAGCCCAAAGGTTATAGCCAAAATCTTGTGATTACAAAAACTCTACAAAAAAAAAAATGGGAGCAGCAGGAAAAATGAATTTTAATCAGATCATGTGATGTAATTAGTTTTTTCATCATCTGACTTTGGAGCGCTGCCCCCATTTTTATGGAGTTTTTAGATAGATAGATAGATAGATAGATAGATAGATAGATAGATAGATAGATAGATAGATAGATAGATACATAGATAGAAGTGATGAAACATAAATGGATAGAGGCTAGTATGTAAATAGACAAGAGTTAAAACATAGATAGACAGACACAACATAGATGGATAGATAGAGATAAATAGATTGATTAATAGCAACGACTGGGTGGTGGAACCACTGTGCTGTGATCCGAGGAGAGCCTGGAGGGGCATGACTAGTTTGGTTCACTAAGAGCGACCTTGGGTGCACGGCGGCTGATGATGCTGCAATCCGAGGAGGGATGAAGAAGGTGTGACCAGGTGCTACTCCAGGACTGACTTCAGGTGGGTGGCAGCTGACCCCCAAGGGACAGGAGGCAGGAATGGTAGACTTGGCAAGTACTGGCTAGCACGGCTGGAATACGGACTGGCATAACAGATAGGCAGGTACTGGCGAGCAGACAGATGCTGTCGGGCACAGCTGATAAACAGAAAAGTGGGCACGGCTGATGGACAGGTAGGCTTGCACGACTGATAGACTGGCAAGTATATCGGGATGTGAGCATTAGGACCTGAGAACTAGCAAGCATGTTTTAGAAACAAACTAATAACATTGTACTGGCACCTCCCATCAGGTGGAGGTGCCTGAAATAAAAAGTGTCTCTGAGCAATTGGCTGGGGACACTTTAGGATGATGCATGCTGTGTGCACAGCACACCTCGGGCAGTAGGAGAAGGAGGAGGGAGTGTGGGCCGTGGTGGTGAGTGACACAGGATAGGGGCAGCATGCAGGGACACTAACACTACAGATCGATAGATAGATAGATAGATAGATAGATAGATAGATAGATAGATAGATAGATAGATGAGGTTTGAAAAAGGCTCACATCTTGAGCTGAAACATCACCATTTTGGGCTATTAAATAGCACTATTTTTGCATCCTCCAACTGCTGTGCTGCCTCCATTTTTTGTCTTCTAAGCTGAAGGTTTGGTATCTGAGTGGAAGACACTGTACCAAGGAACATATTTGCCTGCTGCTTCTCTTCTTCTTTTTGTAGACAGATATGTAGACAGACAAACAGATGACATATATAGACAGACAGGCATTCCTCTTGTACACAATTTCATAGTGGCGTATTCTCTGTATATAGATATCCCCTCTGTTTTGCTGCTGCGGACAGATAAAGCACTTTTACTTTGTCGGTTGTTGTGTCTGATGTCTTCATTATTCTGTTGAGTGAGCTTTTCTTCCTGTTCTCTGTGCATGAATAGAGCAATGTTTACATGAAACATAATCAATGAGATTTGCTAATTAGAAATCAATGCTTCCGAGTAGCAATTGTTTGTGCCATGAAAGACTGACTTTACGATTTTATAAAGTCTTTTCAGCAACCGTGGAAAATATATACTGGAGCATAACATAAACAGGACCTTTCACCAGTTTGAGCATGTTAAACTGGCCACATCAATGAATAGTGTTTGCAGAGGTGAATGGAATGTAGTTTGCTTGTATTTTAATTTCTAATCTGAGTTATGGTGATATTAGCTGGTAAAGTTTAGGTTATAATGTCCCCATAAACCAAGAGGGCATTGTCTGTGCAGTCGTGTACTTTATCCCATGCATGACACTGTCGAATCATAAGCAGGAGGCATTATGCAGTGGAAAAAGAACACGCCCCCCTTAGAGAAATTTAGAGACAGTTTTCTCTGTGTGACATTTCTAATGACACACAGCCCTGCTCTACTTCATGATCTCTGCACCTACTATGTAGCTTAGAGCAGAACTATGTGTCATTATAAACACCTCTGGCAGCTTTTATCTCACAGCAGTAAGTGTGGAGGAAGGGAGGATAGAGTAGAGCTATGAATCATTACAAACACCTCTAGCAGCTCTCATCTCAGGGCACTGTCAGCTCTGCTTTACAACTCCTCCCCCAACATTGACTATGGTGATATGAAAGTGGTTAGAAGTGTTTGCAATAACACAGCTCTGCTCTACTCCACATAGGTGGTACAGATAGCTTCTTTGAGGCTTTTTTCTTTTTTCCCTGCATGATGTTGCCCAAGCATAAGCAGGGAAAAAAAGTACAATTATTATTATTATTTATTTATATAGCATCACTGATTCCATGGTGCTGTACATGAGGAGGGGTTACATACAAATTACAGATATCACTTACAGTAAACTAACAATTACGGACTGATACAGAGGGGCGAGGACCCTGCCCTTGCGGGCTTACATTCTACAGGATGGTGGGGAAGGAGACAATAGGTTGAGGGTTGCAGGAGCTCCGGTGTTGGTGAGGCGGTAGCTTCAGTACTGGTGAGGAGGCAGTGGAGTCAGTGTAGGCTTTCTTGAAGAGGTGGGTTTTCATGTTCCATCTGAAGGATCCGAATGTGGTTGCTAGTCGGACGTATTGGGGCAAAGAATTCCAGAGGATGGGGGATATTCGGGAGAAGTCTTGGAGGCGGTTGGGTGAGGAGCAAATAAGTGTGGAGGAGTGAAGGAGGTATTGGGAGGACCGGAGATTACGTGAGGGAAGATATCGGGAGATTAGTTCAGAGATATATGGAGGAGACAGGTTATAGATGGCTTTGTAGGTTAGTGTTAGTAATTTGAACTGGATACGCTGAGGGGATGGGAGCCAGTGAAGAGATTTGCAGAGGGGGAAGCAGAGGAGCTATGAGGAGAGAGATGAATTAGTCGGGCAGCAGAGTTAAGGATGGACTGGAGAGGTGCAAGGGTGTTAGCAGGGAGGCCACAGAAAAGGATGTTGCAGTAGTCAAGGCGGGAGATGATGAGGGATGCTCAAGCATTTTAGTAGATTAACGATTGAGGAAAGAATGGATTCTGGAGATATTTTTGAGCTGGAGGCGACAGGAGGTGGAAAGAGCTTGGATGTGCGGTTTGAAGGACAGGGCAGAGTCAAGTGTTACTCCGAGGCAGCGGACTTCCGGTACGGGGGAAACCGTGATGTCATTAATTGCGATAGATAAGTCAGGTAAGGAAGATCTATGAGATGGAGGAAAGATGATGAGTTCAGATTTGTCCACATTGAGTTTGAGGAAGCGAGAGGAAAAGAAGGAGGATATGGCTGATAGACACTCCGGGATTCTCGACAGTAGAGAGGTGACTCTCTAGTCTGGGCCAGAAAGGTAGATCTGAGTGTCATCAGCATTAAAGGTGGTGCTGGAATCCATGAGACTTTATGAGTTGTCCCAGGCCAAGTGTATAGATTGAGAAGAGTAGGGGTCCTAGAACAGAGCCTTGGGGGACTCCAACAGAGAGAAGGTGGGATGAGGAGGTAGTGTGGGAGTGGGAGACGCTGAATGTGCAGTTGGAAAGGTATGAGGATATCCAGGATAGGGCGAGGTCTTTGATGCCAAAGGAGGAGAGGATCTGTAGTAGGAGGCAGTGTCGAAAGCAGAGGACAGGTCTAGAAGGAGGAGTACAGAGTATTGTCTGTTAGCTTTGGCTGTAAGTAGGTTGTTAGTGATTTTGGTCAGGGCTGTCTCAGTTGAGTGATTGAGGCAGAAACCAGATTGTAGATTGTCAAAGAGCAAGTTAGATGAGAGATGGGAGGAAAATTCAGCATGGACATGCCGCTCCAGGAGTTTGGAAGCGAATGGGAGCAGCGATAGTGGGCGGTAGCTGGACCTAGCTGTTGGATCGAGGGTTGGCTTTTTAAGGATAGGTGTGATTGTGGCATGTTTAAAAGCAGAAGGGAAGGTGCCAGAAGTTAGTGATAGGTTGAAGAGGTGGGTTAGGGATGAGATAAGAGTGGTGGTGAGGTTAGGGAGGAGGTAGGATGGGATGGGGTCAAGCACACATGTGGTGAGGTGCGATATGGAGAGGAGACAATTAAGCCCCCCTTCAGTGATGTTGGCTAGGGAGGTTATGGGGTTTGGGCATTGGTCTGGTATACAAAGGGGTTGTGGTGGTTAAACAATGAAGACTTGCCTTGATCTTATTTTTAAAGTGTGTGGCAAAGTCCTCCGCAGAGATGAGGGAGGTTGGAGGGGTCAGTGGGGGGTGGAGGAGGGAGTTAACGGTTTTGAATAACTGTTTGGGGTTGTAGGATAGGGAAGATACGAGGGTTGTGAAGTAGGCCTGTTTAGCAGAGGTGAGAGCAGATTTAAAAGCGAGTGTTGCCTGTTTGAATGCAGTGAAGTCATCTTGCGAATGTGTTTTCTTCCAATGCCGCTCTGCAACCCCTAGAGAAGAATCTTTGCTAATGCCCCTTTGGTTAAAGGAGAAATTAGAATTTAGACTGTACAAGCCAATATCTCCACAATGGAGATGAGAAATAATAAAAAAAAATGAACATGCTAAAATTTGTGAAAAGTCTTCTTTAACCCCTTTCTGACCTCGGACAGATAGTACGTCCTGCTTTGATGTGGGCTCCGGCGGTGAGCCCACATCAAAGTCGAGACATGTCAGCTGTTTTGAACAGCTGACATTTGTGTGCAATAGCGGCGAGTGGAATCGCGATCCACCCGCCATTATTAACTAGTTAAATGCCGCTGTCAAACGCTGACAGCGGCATGTAACTATCACTTCCGGCCGCGCCCCCGGAAATGTGCGCATCGCTGACCCCCGTCACAGGATCGGGGGTCAGCGATGCATCAGGATAGTAACCATAGAGGTCCTTGAGACCTCTATGGTTACTGATGCCTGCTTGCTGTGAGCGCAACCCTGTGGTCGGCACTCATAGCAAGCCTGTAATTAAGCTACATAGGAGC
The DNA here is from genome assembly GCF_051348905.1 of Ranitomeya variabilis. Taxonomy (NCBI): domain Eukaryota; kingdom Metazoa; phylum Chordata; class Amphibia; order Anura; family Dendrobatidae; genus Ranitomeya; species Ranitomeya variabilis. The sequence continues at coordinate 43,522,551 of NC_135235.1, read as the reverse complement.
AATCTGATGATAGCTGCTATGTAGCAGAGCCAATTAGGCTATGCCAGCTTCTAGCCTCCCATGGAGGCTATTGAAGCATGGCAAAAGTAAAAAAAAATGTTTAAAAAAAATATGAAATAAATAAAAAAATATAAAAGTTTAAATCACCCCCCTTTCGCACCATTCAAAATAAAACAATAAAAATAAAATCAAATATACACATATTTGGTATCATCGCATTCAGAATCGCCTGATCTATCAGTAAAAAAAGGATTAACCTGATCGCTAAACGGCGTAGCGGGAAAAAAATTGGAAACGCCAAAATTACCTTTTTTTGGTCGCTGCGACATTGCATTAAAATGCAATAACGGGCGATCAAAAGAACATATCTGCACCAAAATGGTATCAATAAAAACGTCAGCTCGGCATGCAAAAAATAATCCCTCACCTGACGCAGATCGCGAAAAATGGAGATGCTACGGGTATCGGAAAATGGCACAATGTTTTTGTTTTTTTTAAGCAAAGTTTGGAATTTTTTTCACCACTTAGATAAAAAATAACCTAGACATGTTTGGTGTCTATGAACTCGTACTGACCTGGAAAATCACGATGGCAGGTCAGTTTTAGCATTTAGTGAACCTAGCAAAAAAGCCAAACAAAAAACACGCATGGGATTGCACTTTTTTTGCAATTTCACCGCACTTGGAATTTTTTTCCCATTTTCTAGTACATGTCATGGTAAAACCAATGATGTCGTTCAAAAGTACAACTCGTCCTCCAAAAAATAAGCCCTAACATGGCCATATTGACAGTAAAATAAAAAAGTTATGGCTCTGGGAAGGAGGGGAGTGAAAAACGAACACGGAAAAATGGAAAATCCCAAGGTCATGAAGAGGTTAAAACTTAAGTCTCCTCACCTCGACATGCTTATCATGTCACTCTCCGCAAGGAGAAATGATACTTCCTGGATACTGGTCAGGCACCTCTCAATCAGCCAAACCAGATCTCCACTTTGCACTGATGAGGGGCAGTACCCCGAAACACAGTGTCTGCAAATTGAGATTCTGGTTTGGCTATTATCCTAAGTCATGTGACAAGGCTCATTAAAGGGTCAACATTGACTGTTAGGATTGCTACCTGCAATAGGTGGCACTAGAGTTCTAGTCCTCTTCCTCTCTGAAGAGACAATTTGCATATTTCCCAGAGGGGCATTGCAGCTTTAAGTCTCCTCATCTCGACATGCTTATCATGTCACTCTCCGCAAGGAGAAACGATACTTCTTGGATCCCAGACCCCAGAACAAAATTCTTATCAGCCCTGCCCCCTTGTCCCACATATAACAGTGGTGTTCTGCTATGTGCCAGAGAGTCTTTTGGTTCAACTAGAAAACCATGGTCCAGGCAGTAACAGCCACCACTGTGCTCAATACAGCTATTGTCATTGGCTGCCCATGTTACCAGATATAGATTATTACCGTCATATAATGTAACTGTTAGCAAAATTTGAAGCTCCAAGACCAAAACACAATATTAGTCCAGATACAATCATACACTCACATACATGTCAGATGGTCAGTCAATCCCACAAAACTTCACAAGGGAATATGTGCCTCCGGGTCCATACCTTGCATGTCATCCAGAAGAGGCAGGTGGCCACAACTGTGCTGCAGCACATTCATCCAGTCACAGCACAATCCATGTCTACTATGACTCTATGGTCTCTGCTGCTGTTCGGAGGAGGATGTGTTTCTGTGTTCAGCCTATCAGTGCTAAGCCTTCTTTCTGTACAGTGCAGGAAGGCAGCTCAACACAGAAAGGCTGCTATGACCACTGCTGTGACCACTGTCACAGGGGAGGATGGGGGCTGCTGTGACAACATTGGCTTCTGTCTGCTGGGACCATCATGGCAGGGGTTTCCTCAGCCGATCAGCTGGATGCAGCCGTACATCACTAAGCACAATTGCAAGGGTCAGATGGAGTGGTATAAAACTGCTACCACTAGACTCTGGAGCAATAAAAAATTGTTCTTTGCAATGACAGATCACACTCCTCCATATGTTGCTCATGGATGAGTCTGTGCTTGGCAAATGCCAGGAGAACGTTACCTGCCTGACTTCATTGTGCCCACTGTACAGTTTGGTGAAGAAGTGATATTCAGGGGTCGGCCTGGGCTCCTCAATTTAAATGTATTAACATCAGCATACCAAGACATTTTGGACAATTGTAGCTTCCAGTTTTGTGGAAACAGTTTGGGGGAAGGCCCTTTTCTGTTTCCGATGACTGTGCCCAGTGCACAAGGTCCATACAGACATGGTTGGAGGAGGTTGGTGTGGAAGAAGTTGCCCAGATGCATAGAGCCCGGACCTCAACCCCATTGAACACCTGTGAGTTGAAAATGAATGGGAATTATGAGCCTGGGCCTTCTCATCTAATATAAGTATCTGACTACACACGTTATACAGTTGTGCTCAAAAGTTTACATACCCCGGCAGAATTTTTTTCTTTCTTGGCCTTTTTCAGAGACTATGAATGATAACACCAAAACTGTTTCTCCACTCATGGTTAGTGGTTGGGTGAAGCCATTTATTGCCAAACCACTGTGTTTTCTCTTTTTAAATCATAATGACAACCCAAAACATAATTCATATTCTCTGAAAAAAAAGGCCAAGAAAGCAAAATTTCTGTCGGGGTATGTAAACTTTTGAGCACAACTGTATTTCGGTAAATAGGCAAAAAAAATCCCCAGACACTCCTATAATCTTGGAGAAAACCTTCCCAGATGAATGGGAGATGTTACTGCTGCAAAACGACCGATTCTATGGTAATGCCTCTGGATGTAGAGAGGGAGGTCAAAAAAGTTAATGTAGATGTAATGTGTTGGTGTACCAATATTCTTGTCCATTGTCTCCAAATTAAAGATAAAGTTGACAATCCTTTTAAGGTTGAAATCACATAACTGTGTATAGGATCGGCTGCTCTCTGCCCACAGGGAGCTCCATGTTGCACAATTCAACTCGGCCAGCTCAAGTGCATGGCAATAAGTTTGATGGTGCATGCTTAAAATTTTTTTTCCAGTACCAACAGGTAAAGTTAACTGTACAGTTACTTTTTTTTGTAAGAAGTTGGTACCGTGCTTATCAAATCAGCCCTCTTACAGTTAGATGGTAAATATATCCATAGATTACAGATATATACCGGATAGATAGATAGATAGATAGATAGATAGATAGATAGATAGATAGAAACAATTATAGCCTTAAATAAAAAAGCTAATAATTTTAATATTTTACAGAATTTTAAAGTATATCTCCTGACTTGTAAATGAATGAATACACTTAAAAAATATTCTATTTACCGTAATCAGTAGAAGCCTATGATCCTTCTCCGTATTGGCACATACAAAAGGTGCACAAACGCATTGATTTCTAATTAGAAAACCCCATTGATTATGCTTCATGTAAACAATGTTCTATCAATGAAGCACAAAACATGGCATTTGACAAAAACAATATTTGTAATGTATAGCAGTCCAATTGTTTCCCTTCTATCTCCAGTCTTCATGTGATGAATTAAGGAGGACCTGTCAGCTACCCTGAAATGTCTGTCTTAGTAAATGATGTTATTCCCCGTGAAATAACAATTCTAAAGAATTTCTCTGCATTCTGCCATTCCTATTTTTTATTCCTCCAAGATATTATTGAATAAAATGACAACTGGGTGTTATCAGTTGGGGGGGGGGGGGGTGTCCCTACAGAGTCTGACACTGACCAATCAATGCTGACTTTATTTGGCCTGAACTCTTTGACAAGGAGAATGGTAACACTCAGTTGTCAGTTTATTAATGTATATCCTGGATGAAAAACTGAAGATCTGGAGAGTTTTAGGAAAGTGTGATGCAAAATAGCTATTTCATGATGAATACAAGTATTTACTAAATAGACATAATAGACGTAACACAGGGGTGGTGACTTATCTTTAAAGCAAAAGGCTTAAAGTATAATTTACATGTACAAATCCTAAAAGTGAACTTGGTCCAGTTCCAGCCAGGTGTCTGTCATCTCTTCAGCTTCTCCTGATTTCTATGCTACAACCAGAGATATTTCCAGTTTAATTATTTGTCCACATCAACCTCTCGGCAAGTTACCAGCTTGTCACAACTGTACACATCTGTCCTCTGCACTTAGAGAAACACATTTCTTCATGTGAATCTCCACTTTGCCTATAATTTCTTAGATTCCTGTGATTAACCATTGCCTTGCTGGAAGACACCTGACCTCATTTACTTATCTGTTACATTGCTGCCATAAACAATTGACCTGCTGGAAGATCCAAGACTGCATTTGCTTCTCTGTTACATTGTTACTATTAGCCATTCAACTGTTAAAATATACTAGACAACATTTAATTATGTGTTATTGCTGCCATTAACCATTTCCCTGCTAGAAGATAACAGAATGCTTTTAATTCTATGTTACATTTCTGTAATTAACAAAGGCCTGCTGGAAGATATCTGACTACATTACCTTCTCGGTTAGGCTAGGTTCACATTAGCGCTTCAGTCCGCAGCGTGGTGCTACAGACTTCTTTCCTTAAGTCCGCCTACTTCTGCATGCGTCCTGTGTACCTATCTTTAACATTGTGTACGCAGGGACATGCGTTGTATGCGGATGGGTCCACGTGCGTCGTTTTGAAGTGCCCTCCGAATGCAAGAAATTGCAACATGTTGGGCTCGGAGGGCACTTCAAAACAACACATTCTAATGTGAGCCCGGCCTTACTCCTTTGTTTAACCATTGACCTGCCAGAAGATGCCAAAACAATGACGTTTAATTCAATATTTACTATTCAAAAGTCACACATATGCTTCAGGTAATGTAATTAAAAGTATCATCATTCACAGTATATGGAGATGGAAGACCCAGACATACAAAGCTATTAGCTAAAGAAAGGTCACAATAGTGTAAAAACCTTAATAGTGAGAAGGTAATTAAAATATGCCCCATGATAAATATGTTACTACAATGCAGCATATGTTGGATGGTACTTACAGCTGTGATCATTGTGTTTTCGGTTTGCTTGACATAATGTATCATATAACACGTCAGTTCTCATTACTGCATTTGTGCCATAACCTTGGATTACCACTTACAATAACACTGAATATGCACACACATATTTAATGACCTCTCAATATATATACAAGGTGATCTTATGTTAAATTACTTTTAGAAATAAGTTGTACACATTTTTCATGCCCTGAGAATAATGGAAATTCATCAACTTTCCATTATTTATCATATTAGAATAAATTAGCTGACAATAAGCAAACCAGTGGTACCAGTAAGTAGACAAGTGTGTTCCAATGTTCTTGACCCTCATCATTAGAGAAGAGCGAACATGTTTGGAAAACGTTGGCCAATCTCAAATTCGGCACCAATGTTGTACATTTGGATTTGTGTTCGGATTCCTGAGCGTTTTTCCTAAAAATTGGCAAAATTTGTCCAAAGCTCGGTAAATCATCGCATTTCCACTAATGCGTTTGTTAGGACTTTGAATAAGATAGTGGTGCTATATGATGAGCGGGGGACGTGTTTGATGAGTTAAGAGTAGTAGAATACACGATCACTGCCCTCGTACATTAGGAGATATTTGCTTCAAGTGAATAATTTATTTACATAGAGGTGCAGAGGTGGAGTGACAGGCAAAAAACATTTCGGCCAACCAGTGGCCTTGATCACAATATCGCCTTTTCGAAGGTTCTTTCTAGAATTGAACATGTAGTGTCGCTGAGGTAGTCAGATATGAGAATAGATATAAATGGTCCACATAGAGGAAAATATGCACAAAGGTCCAAATGTGAACCCCCAGGGTAGGTATATCGTGCACAGCCAGAGGGAGATTGCGGCGTGGTGTTGAATCAGCTAGGTCCAGGTGGATAGCAGTTAGATTAACATCGCTGTTTGGGGTAAATGACCAGAGGATGATATGGAGAGGTATAGATCTGTTGGTGGCACAGCGGTGACTGCGATCTCGGCAGTAGGAGCCAGCGTCGGTGGCTAAGTGGGAAGAGCTGACACAGTTTGTCTCTAAGCAGGCGAGCAGAGTTAAGAGTAGTGGCGGACTGTATTTTTTTTAAACTTAGTGTGTGGAGATTCTGGCAGCCAATCAGGGTCCAGAAACCATCCACAACATCCAGACACAAGGCCTTCGGTCATTGGCTGCGAGAGTCACATGTCCCTCGCAATATAAAAAGCGGACATGTTGTTTTTGCACTATTTTGTCAATGTAACAGCGCAGAGAGGCTCCTGCTGCTGCATGTAGATAGTTCAGATAGATAGGTGTAGCGCCCCCACCGCCGCAGGGCCGAGGGGTACCCGGTACCGGGCCTGCGAGCCTCTGCTCTGGGGTTGTCACGGCGGCTAGGCCCAGTCCGTGACCCTGCCGTGGGGCGCACAGTGAAAGATATGATGGATAATGGTGGTGGTAGTGATGTTGTAGTAGTGAGGCTGTGGTGGTGCAGTGCAGTAAATAATGAGGACACCAGGTTGCAGTCTCTTTACCTCTTTACTGAAGATCTCTGGGTCCTCAGTCCGGAACACGGTTCACCAGGCTGCGCAAGTCCGGCCGGTCCAATGGCACCTCCAGAGTTCTCTTCACAGGTGGAAATCGGTGCCTTCCTTCTAGCGCTATGTGTTGTGGTCCTTCCCTGCTGTGCTTACGGAAAGTCCCCCACAACTGTTGTGTCTGTTTCTTAAGTTCCCTCACAACTCGATTAGATGATGTTCTGCTAATCCTCTGTCCCTCCCTGATGTTCTGGTTGGGACGGCACCCGTTTCACGGATAGGCTCGGAGCTCTTCCGGGACCCTAGAGTCGCCCCTCTCCACAGGTTGCCCCCCAAGACTGCATAGGTGATTTAAGGTAGACAGCCTGCCTTAAACTGACTGTCCTGCCGCTGTTTGGAGTATTGCTTGAAGCTGAATGTTATGATACTCCCTCGGCGTTCCGGCCACCGGTAGTGCGCCTCAGTAGGATGTTGCTTCGGTCTTACAGCACGACTCCTACTGGTATTTCTCCTTTTGCGTGATCTCGTTTCTCACTCAGCACAATCTATCTCGCTTCTAATCCTTCCTTGGGCACCGCCGCTATCCTGAGCAGGCACGGTCCCGTTACGTTCGTTCAAGTTGCCAAGCCTCTGTCAGGATCCCACCCCTGACAGAGACCCTACTGTATCTTCCCCTGCAACACCCTCTGCCACAAGGTGTTGCCTGGTTCCAACCCAGTCAGCTTTCTGATCTAACTTCCTGCCTGACCCCCAGTTTACCCACTATGGTGGGGAGTGGCCTAGTGAATAGAACCCTTAGCTCCCCCCGGGGGCCCGACTGTGAAATGTATTGGTGTCTGTGATACCTGATCAGATGAACTCCTTCAGTGCCATCAGACGTACCATAGCTCCCCATAGTGGCGGAGCCACAGTACTGCAACGACCAGGACTCTGGGGCGCTGCACTCCCCCCTGGTTAAACACAGTACTCCGGAACTGAGAAGAAAACAACAATACAAGTTAGCAAAAAGACATACAGTTTTGTTGAGTGCAATAACAATAAGCATATTTAAACAGGCTTCCCTTTATGGGAGGTAAGGACACTTGAACGTTACAAACATGGTTAAATATCATAGCAACATGCTATAATTAACTTTTCTTACCCAACCGGGTATTCTACTAAGTGCAAAATTGTTGAACAATAATTTAACATTGCCTTTAAGGACATACACTCTGTATCCACTAAAGACCTTCCTATAATCACATTATAAGGCAATTTAACGTTTTAATTCTCCTTCTTTAAATCTGCAGGACCGCCTGTCCTAACGGCACCAGACCTAGTGCCTCTCCTTTCTATGCAGGACCGCCCCATTCAGCCCGGGCCTACTGCCTTTTCAACTACTATACACAGTATAGAGCATAACATTACTTTCAGTTTAAGAGCACTGAGCCATCTCTACATGACTCCTATGAGGACTCAGGGTTTATCTTCTATCCTAACTATCTATCAACATTATCAAAAACATTTTCTATTGAACATTAAGCCTTCTCATTATCTTTCTCTCTATCATGCATGCTGGACATCACGTCTACCCCTACGGGCCCACTGCATCCTTCTTCTATCTTTCACTTTTTCTTTTCAGAGAACATCATCAGCATTTCTTCACAATTAACTAGTTAAATACATATAACTTACTCATGTAAACATTATCATCACTTTCTTTCGTCAAAACATTATTGCTACCTGTCTTAAAGCAATATCATCGTTTAAGTGTGACAAATGAACATCCCCTTTAAGAGAGGACCAAGTCTCTATGAGGTAGCGTGTCTTCTCAAGCTACCAGTCCATACTCAGCAAAGGTTCCAGCGTGGTATCTTCACAAAGAGTCCTTCTTTAAGTAAAACCAGTAGGGAGCACCTTTAATAAGGTGCAACTATATACAAAAAGTTCGCATCATGCACTGTTCATGATTTCAGCAGTTCTTTTCAACTATATACTTGTGCAAAAACTTCAGAAAAACAAACAAAAAACAAAACAATAGGGATCCCGGATCAACAGAAGGATCCCTTTAAGAGTTAACCCTGGACGGGTTTAGCAGCAAAACAGTAAAACAACAAACAGTCAGAGAACTATTTACATATTTAAAGCGGTCATGCTTACTCGTTCTTCGGGGAGGAAGGTGGTTTCCTCCCGGGCCTCACCAGACCAACGGGTCGTCCTGCTGGTTCAAGAATCGGGTCCCGCCCCAACAACGACAGGATCCCTCGCCGGGATGTTCTTTTCACCGAGGATCCGGCACGCCCCCAAGGTACATGGTGGGTCCGGGCCCCCCGCTGCTCCGCAGGGTCAGGTTCCGTTGTCTTTTCGGCGGGAGGTTCATCTTCAGGGGTTGCAGCGGCGGCCTGGAGCGCGACGCACCGCTGGACGCCCCACGCCATCCAGCCAGCTTCGCCTGTTGCTCTCCTCCACCTGGTATAAGTTACGGCATCACCTGGCTCCAGGTCGCGAGCGAACCTTCCACTGCAATGTTCCACCTCCTCTCGGTCCACGTGGACTTGTAGCGGCTCCCCGATCTCCTGTATAACCCCTCTTCCATATCGGGGGTTAAAGGAGACTACTACACCCCAGTGGGACGATGGGATCTCTGCAACGCTGGTCAGATCAATCTGAACTGCAGGCTGGGGCCGGCTCCGCCACGCCGTCATCAGGTGCCGCAGGTGTTCGGCCTCCGGCAAGATCCTCATGCCCTGTGCTTGCAGCGTACCTTCAGCCGCGGCCGGGTTGGGAGGAGTCGGGGACACTGGAGACAGAAGGATCTCCGTGGGCTGACCCAGCCGAGCGAGCACGCGGGCATCAGCCTCCAAGCGGCGTGCTATTTGTCGGGCCTCGGCTGCGGCCACACACTCCTCAGACGGTGGCAAGGGGGGTCAGCCCATCGGTGGCCCCGTGAGGGTCAATCCCCGCAACGTTGGCGCGTCTGGGGCTATGTCGAGTGGCGCAGCCTCAGGCTGGATCGGGTCAGTCCCACGCGGTGTTCTCGGTGTCGCCATCTTTTCTCCTTCTCCAATGTCCTCTTCCCGCGGTCTCTTTCGTGGGCGGCCCCGTCTCCATGGTCTCCACCCTCCAAACAGGATCAGGAGGCGGACCTCGGCTGTTGACGGACACGTCCGCAGGACACAGAAATATTTAGACTGGGCGGCCATTGTTGTTCGCGCTCTCCAGCTTGCCCACGCCTACTCCACGCCCCTCCTCTTCTCCTGCGCTCTCCTCAGCGCTGCAATGGCGGCGGATTTTTGGCGGTAAATGGCGCAGCACACAGTCTCTCAATAAAGTACAGTAAATCACAGTTCCAAGGCACACATGACCTGATTCTTCAGGCTTAAGTAGATCCTGTTCGTGACGCCAAGTTGTAGCGCCCCCACCGCCGCAGGGCCGAGGGGTACCCGGTACCGGGCCTGCGAGTCTCTGCTCTGGGGTTGTCACGGCGGCTAGGCCCAGTCCGTGACCCTGCCGTGGGGCGCACAGTGAAAGATATGATGGATAATGGTGGTGGTAGTGATGTTGTAGTAGTGAGGCTGTGGTGGTGCAGTGCAGTAAATAACAAGGACACCAGGTTGCAGTCTCTTTACCTCTTTACTGAAGATCTCTGGGTCCTCAGTCTGGAACACGGTTCACCAGGCTGCGCAAGTCCGGCCGGTCCAATGGCACCTCCAGAGTTCTCTTCACAGGTGGAAATCGGTGCCTTCCTTCTAGCGCTATGTGTTGTGGTCCTTCCCTGCTGTGCTTACGGAAAGTCCCCCACAACTGTTGTGTCTGTTTCTTAAGTTCCCTCACAACTCGATTAGATGATGTTCTGCTAATCCTCCGTCCCTCCCTGATGTTCTGGTTGGGACGGCACCCGTTTGACGGGTAGGCTCGGAGCTCTTCCGGGACCCTAGAGTCGCCCCTCTCCACAGGTTGCCCCCCAAGACTGCATAGGTGATTTAAGGTAGACAGCCCGCCTTAAACTGACTGTCCTGCTGCTGTTTGGAGTATTGCTTGAAGCTGAATGTTATGATACTCCCTCGGCGTTCTGGCCACCGGTAGTGCGCCTCAGTAGGATGTTGCTTCGGTCTTACAGCACGACTCCTACTGGTATTTCTCCTTTTGCGTGATCTCGTTTCTCACTCAGCACAATCTATCTCGCTTCTAATCCTTCCTTGGGCACCGCCGCTATCCTGAGCAGGCACGGTCCCGTTACGTTCGTTCAAGTTGCCAAGCCTCTGTCAGGATCCCACCCCTGACAGAGACCCTACTGTATCTTCCCCTGCAACACCCTCTGCCACAAGGTGTTGCCTGGTTCCAACCCAGTCAGCTTTCTGATCTAACTTCCTGCCTGACCCCCAGTTTACCCACTATGGTGGGGAGTGGCCTAGTGAATAGAACCCTTAGCTCCCCCCGGGGGCCCGACTGTGAAATGTATTGGTGTCTGTGATACCTGATCAGATGAACTCCTTCAGTGCCATCAGACGTACCATAGCTCCCCATAGTGGCGGAGCCACAGTACTGCAACGACCAGGACTCTGGGGCGCTGCATAGGATCCTGTCAAATTATCCTTCCAGCATATAAATCGTTTGTGCTAATAGTGTGATGCAGCCAGGAGAGTCCACTTTTCAGAATCTAAACAGTTTGTGCTTATAGTGTGATGCAGGGAGAAGTCAACATTTGAGAATCTAAATTGTTTGTGCTCATAGTGTGGTGCAGCTGTAGGAGACTGGGGCCAGGGCTGCAGTCATGGCCGACAGTAATCCCTGTATCACCCCTTGGCCCCCTCCCAGCACACACTCATGTTTCCTTCCCCGAGTACCTCAGTGCTGCTTCTCTGCATCATCTGGGATCTCCCGGTACAAGAGTGTATTATCTGCAGATGGTTCCACAATTAAAAAGTCACAGTCCGGCTTCATTTTAACTTCTTTACTCAACACAGCATCATCCAGGGCACAATCAATCATAACAATTGGCAATGCTTTCCCTTGCCTCTTCTCTCTGCCACTAAGCCTGTCCCCGGGAGACCGTAACTTCCAGTCCTTCAGTGTTCTCAGTGCCCAGAATTTCTGTATCTCATTGGGGTATTATCTGCCGTTTCGCACCGGTCTTTAGAGTAGCGGCCCATGCAAAAAGCTGCCACATGTTGGATAACTTGCTCCTGTTCTGCTTAGCCTTCTTCTTCTAGCAATTGCAGTCCCACTAATACTGCACTGCTAGCAATGCTGCTGCTGTACTCTCTTATCTGTTGCGTGGCACGGTGATGCTCTGGGCTAGCCAGCCCTGTGAGCTACACGGGTGCCCTGGAACCAACTAAACTGACCAGGTAGACCTCACTATCTTATCCCACCGTGCCCCTCCTACAGTTAACTATTTGCTATTCTACTTATAGTGCCCCCATTTAGTGGCCAACTTGGGGTACTACTCCCCTAGCACCATATCTAATTACCGGCCTGGGGTACTTACTTTCCTTATCATGAGAATACTGCGCAAAACCTGCAAACAATCAGACCTATGTACATATCAGAGTAATACACTTTAGGTGTAGTAATACTCATATACACGCTGATAATACACTTATGTGTGTAGCAGTACCACCGTGTATAAAACATATTCATGACATTAAATATGTAAACAAGGATTGGGGGAGAAAACGGCATTATTATTGTCACAACTCATACACAGCCAGGATTCCACGTTTCAGAATCTAAATTGTTACTGCTAATAGTGTGGGCAGGCAGGAGAGTCCACATTTCAGAATCTAAATTGTTTGTGCTCATAATGTGGTGCAGCCAGGAGAGTCCACACTACAGAATCTAAATTGTGTGTGCTCATAGTGTGGTCCAGGCAAGAGTCCACATTTCAGAATCTAAATAGTTTGTGCTAATAGCGTGGTGCAGCCAGGAGTCAACATTTCAGACTCCAAAGGTGTCAGAGCCCTATTATACTCAACTGATGACTGAGGAAGGAGTAAGTTCTACTCTGAAACGCCTTGCAATAAATTGGAATTTTTTTATACTTACCGTATGGATTAACCTATGTCAGTGGCAGTGCCCGAGATCCACTGCACTCATCTATTCTTTACTTTGTTATGTCCTCTCTCCATTTGGTGTGAGTACAGTGGCCGGAGAAGCAGCCATGATTGGATTGTACATCAATCTTTGAGTAGTTGTTCTGCGCACAACATAATCAGGTGAGCGACCAACTCTCCAACTCACCTTCACCTGTTGCCCATGTATTACACAGGGAGTGCCCCTTGTTTTTTTCTCTTTTTTTCTCTATTGGAAAATTTCAGGACAGAGAAAAGAAGAATGCTACATTTTTCCCCGAATCCCATGCAAAAAAAACCCAGGTCAACTAGACCCACCATATAGAGTTAACCCAGTATGTGTCAGGGCAAGCCACAAATCCATGCCACGTCTGCAGCAGAAATACAAGGGGAAGCATCTAATTCCTGCTGTGGAAATACCCTTCAAAATGTCAATATATACTTATATAAGCAAAAAAGTTGTTGAGAGGGGTAAGGGATATAAGCTTTCAGGGAGTTTCTAACATTTATTTGATTTGCACTCCTTGCCCTTATCACCAGAAGAATAATGATAAGTTTGTGGGCACCAATGTAAAATCTCCAACAGAGCCCCTACTATCATGGTTCTTGTCACATTAGCTAACGAGACTTTAAAGCCCACCTAGGCTTTAAGGTGAAGTATGATTGTGAGTCGCCCGCCAGGGCCGTGGGGTTACTTGGTACCGGGTCCGGTACTCACAGGGGGATGTCACGGTGGCGGTGACCCGGTCCGTGGCCCTGGGCGCCCATGTTAAAGGGAAAGTTCTTAAAGGGATTTTGAATAAAGTTCGTGTTCGTGACGCCACTTGTGGTATTCGGTCAGAAGGGACCGACGCTGCTTAACCTGGTCCACTGGGGTGATGTTATGGCAGCTAGATGGTGTAACTTCCCACAGGCGAAGTAGGTCCCCAGGGCTCCCGGTATGTAGGTGAAGATGGTGAATTGTGCAGTAAAGAACGAGGACACAGGTTTGCAGTCTCTTTACCTGGTTTACTGGAGACTTCAGGTATCCACAGTCCAGGGCACCAGATCACCGGAATAAGCAGGGTCCGGCCAGCTTGGAACGAATTCAGATTACTCTTTATCAGGTTAAGATGAAAGCCTTCCTCATAGCGCGGTGGTAATGTAGTCCCTTACTGCCTATGGCTTCTGGCGAGGTCCTCACAGTCCTATCTGTCCTCCTTAAAGGTTGGACACAAACCCATATGACAGGTTGCTTGAGCCTTTTTACAGGGTCTCTATCACGACCCGGGCTCTATGCGCCACTGTGTCTCCTGGGTATTAGGGCGGACAGGTTACGTGTAGTTCAGCTGTCCTGCCGGTTTCTGCTGTAAGTCTTGGAGTCTCTCACAACCTTGGTCTTCCGACTACCAGTATCTGCACTTCGCAGGGAGATAGCTCAATTGCAGCTCTCCTTCCCTAGTGTCACTCGCCTGTGCTTCGCTCTCCTGCACGCTCATTAAACACTGTTCTTCCTCACGTACTCTCTCAATCCTGGAGCTACATCACCTCTGGCTGCACGGCCCCTCACACGTCTCTCTGCCTCAGACTGCTCCAGTCTGCTGTCTGGCACAAACTAACTCACTTTCTCTCTAGACCAGAGTTTATATATAGGGGAGTCACCCATAAGCAGGATCAGAGCTCCCCCTTCTGGCCTGGAATGTGAACATGTTGTGTGCTTTGTGATTACCTGATAAAAGGAATCCTTCATCGCTTCCAAGTGTGACATCACTCTCCCCGTGAGGAAAGCAATGCCACCGTGACAACTTGGACCCTGGGGCGTCACACTTTCCCCCTGTTAAATCAAGTACTCCCGGACTGAGAAAAGAAGAACAACAATACAGGACATACTAAAACATGTTTAAATGCTGATAAACAGGTTAAACTGGTAAATACATGTAAACTTGAGCTTTGCTTTATGGGAGGTATTAAGAGTTGAATGTTGCAAACGTTATTACGGGGTATAAATAACTTTTCAAAGATATACTATGAAACGGCGACTACCCTTACGGGTAAACTACTTAAGACTTTCATTACTTAAAGTGCAAGAACAAAATACATCAGCTATACTTTAATTTACTACTTTTTACTATACTCTTTCAACACTATCTGCATCATATGAAACACTATCTACTTCCCCTACAGGGTAACCTTTCTGACTGTATTGAACACTATTCACTTTATTAAACAAAGTGCAACAAATTCAACGTTCATTTAACCCTGCTGTTTAGATTTCACATACACTTGTACTGTTCCCAAATAAAGTAAACAAAAATTAAAAAAAAAAAAAAATTCCCACAGAGAGTACCCCCCTAATGACGAAAAGTCAGGGAGCCTCAAGTCTCAGAATCACACGCTGAATTTTTATAACATTATAGAATTTCAAAAACGGTCATTTTTGACCTAACAGAACAGCAGGGTTAAAAGTGCAATCAATATTCAAGTCAATTAGTAACTTTATAACAGCAGCAACGATATGGGGGACCTGTTTCGTTAACCCCCAACGTGGGCCTTAGGCGGGCTGCAAGGCATGGCATCCAGACCCTGTTTTCTGCCACACCAAACAGGTTTTTCTTCAGGTCTCTGTAAAACAAATTAACTTTCACAGCAACGTTAGAAACAGTTTCTTAAAGCTTCTTTGTAAAACCAGTAGGAATAACCTAAGTAGGTGCCAACTATGTGCAAGAAGGTTTTGATCATGCTTAGTTCATGATTCTGCAGTTCTTTCACTGGGGCAACAAGAACACAACCAACAAGGTTAAATTTGAACTCTTTAGTCATTTCACTTTTCTTATTTAATCCTGCTGCTTTGGTAGCACTTGGATGCTACGCTCACTCATGTTGGGTTCCAGTCTTATGCCTGGGATAATGAAGATTTGGTCTGTTCCTACTATGAGAGTTTGAGTGCTGCTGCATTGTGTTTCCAGTTCAGTTTGTGTAGCCCGTGAGCACACTGTGCGCTGCTTTTTCATTGGTGGAGGTGCTGACTTGACCTCTTCAGATTTTGGGGGTGCACTACTTGCAGATGGTTTAGATTTGACTGATTTTAGGGTTACTGACTTGTCAGGACTGGCAGCTGTTGGTTTGCATTTCCTAACATTCAGGGCGTACCAGCCTTTTTCACTCCAGTGACAGGTGTAGGTCACACAATCCCCTGGGTACAGATCCCTTTCCCGGTGCCCTTCCAGGAGGTGAGATTCAACGTCACACCAGGTGAAAAAAACATCTGCTAGTAGTCCAGGCTCCTTAAGGAAACCCCAACCCTTTTGAAGGTGGAAGGCCACTATAACGCCCTGTCTCCATGTCCCCGTTCTAATCGTTTGGCTTTACAGGCCTGAGTTTTGGCCCACAAATTGTGTTCCTCAATGGCCCTACGCCGGGCATCATTCTCCTCATCTTTCTTTTTCCGCTTTAATTCTAAATGGTGTCTATACTCCTCCCAGCTGTGGACTTCTATATGGGACCCCTCTGGTTGGGCCTCCCCAGGGATCCCGATCAGTTCTGCTCCCAGATTGTCCCATTGGAAGACTACTCCCTCTTTTCTCACCTCCAGTGGTGTGCCTATAGGTGTCAGCGGTGCTCTCATATGCCCCTCCATTCTGAATTCCTGGTCCCAGGGAACGTTGTAATAGCCCCAACCAGGTCGGGGGGCTGATGGTGCTGGGAGCGGGCCTACCAGTGACTTATCGGTCTGCAGAGCGGCACAGTCGGTGGCCGCGGTAAGGTCAGTCACAGGAGCGGGGTCAGTAGCTGGGGCAGGAGCTGTTGCTGGAGCGGGGTTGGTCACCGGGGCAGGGTCGTTCTCCATACCTGCTTCTGATGTGATCCCTCCGGTGCCAGTCTGTTCTGCTGCTGAAGCTGTAGTCACTGGTGGCAGGACAGGCCGTGGCTCCACCAGTGTGGTCTTTCCGCACAGGGCCGTCTTCCATCTCTTCACCGCGGTCAGCTCCGTGCTCAGGAGCTGGTGGCTCACCTCCTCCACTTGCACTCCCAGGAAGTCAGGATCCTTAAGCGGTGGTAGGTCCGGGTCCTCCTCCCATCGTTCGGGACAGTCCTCGGTTGCTTCTCCACCCTCCGGGTGGCCACCGGTCGCCATCTTTTCCTCCACAGCTGCACATCCGCGCTGCTCCTGCTCTGTTCTTCGGTGGCAGGGCTTCTTCTTCTTCTGATTCCCACCATAACAGATCAGGAGGCGGACCTCCCGGACCGATGGACATGTCTTCGTTGTATAGTAACACTTGAAGGGGCGCTCATGACTTTTTGCGCCGCACAGTTAGTCTCCGCCCACGATGGCGCACTTTCCTTCTCCTGCGCCCCTTGTGGCACTGTAATGACCGCAGTTTTGGTGGAAATTCACAGTTCACAGTCTCCCAATAAATCACAGTTATGCACAGTCTCTTAGGCGCACATGAACCGATTTTTAGGGTCGTCCTCCTGTTCGTGATGCCAAAATGAGTCGCCCGCCAGGGCTTGTGGGGTTACTCTGTACCGGGTCCAGTACTCACAGGGGGATGTCAAGGTGTCGGCGACCCGGTCCGTGGCCCTGGGCGCCCATGTTAAAGGGAAAGTTCTTAAAGGGATTTTGAATAAAGTTTGTGTTCGTGATGCCACCTGTGGTATTCGGTCAGAAGGGAATGACGCTGCTTAAAGGGGTCCACTGGGGTGATGTTATGGCAGCTAGATGGTGTAACTTCCCACAGGTAAAGTAGGTCCCCACGGCTCCTGGTATGTAGGTGAAGATGGTGCATGGTGCAGTAAAGAACGAGGACACAGGTTTGCAGTCTCTTTACCTGGTTTACTGGAGACTTCAGGTATCCACAGTCCAGGGCACCAGATCACAGGAATAGGCAGGGTCCGGCCGGCTTGGAAGTGAATTCAGATTACCCTTTACCAGGTGGACATGAAAGCTGTCATCATAGTGCGGTGGTAATGTACCCCGGCTCTATGCGCAACTGTGTCTCCTGGGTATTAGGGCAGACAGGTTACATGTAGTTCAGCTGTCCTGCCAGTTTTTGCTGTAAGTCTTGGAGTCCCTCACAACCTTGGTCTTCCGGCTACCGGTATCTGCACTTCTCTCCTCCCCTGGTGTCACTCGCCTGTGCTTTGCTCTCCTGCACGCTCACTAAACTGTTATGACCCCAATGGCGAGGGTCTCAGAGATATCAGCAAGTCTGCGAAGTACAAAAATCCAGCTCATAGGGCAGTGGTAACTGGGTTGACCATATATCTACTCCTAACGCCAACACTAGAAGTAGCCGGGGAACATGCCTACGTTGGTCGCTAGATGTCTCGCGCCAGCCGGAGGACTAACTACCCCTAGAAGAGGAAAACAAAGACCTCTCTTGCCTCCAGAGAATAGACCCCAAAAGTTGGATACAAGCCCCCCACAAATAATAACGGTGAGGTAAGAGGAAATGACAAACACAGAGATGAACTAGGTTTAGCAAAGAGAGGCCCACTCACTAATAGCAGAATGTAGTAAGATAACTTATATGGTCAACAAAAACCCTACAAAAATCCACACTGGAGATTCAAGAACCCCCGAACCGTCTAACGGCCCGGGGGGAGAACTCCAGCCTCCCTAGAGCTTCCAGCAAGGATAGGATACAGATAATGTACAAGCTGGACAAAAATGCAAACAAAAACAATAGCAAAAAGCAAGAAAGCAGACTTAGCTTAATCAAGCAGGAACCAGGATCAGTAGACAAGAGCACTACAGATTAGCTCTGATATCAACGTTGCCAGGCATTGAACTGAAGGTCCAGGGAGCTAATATAGCAACACCCCTGACCTAACGACCCAGGTGAGCATACAAGGGATGATAGACATACCCAGAGTAAAAACACTAGTAGCCACTAGAGGGAGCCAAAAGGTAAATTCACAACAGTACCCCCCCCTTAGTGAGGGGTCACCGAACCCTCACCAAGACCACCAGGGCGATCAGGATGAGCAGCGTGAAAGGCGCAAACTAAATCGGCCGCATGCACATCAGAGGCGACCACCCAGGAATTATCCTCCTGACCATAGCCCTTCCACTTGACCAGGTACTGAAGCCTCCGCCTGGAGAGACGAGAATCTAAGATCTTCTCCACCACGTACTTCAACTCGCCCTCAACCAACACCGGAGCAGGAGGCTCAGCAGAAGGAACCACAGGCACAACGTACCGCCGCAACAAGGACCTATGAAATACGTTGTGAATGGCAAACGACACCGGAAGATCCAGGCGAAAGGATACAGGATTAAGGATCTCCAATATCTTGTAAGGACCAATGAATCGAGGCTTAAATTTGGGAGAGGAGACCTTCATAGGAACAAATCGAGAAGACAGCCATACCAAATCCCCAACACGAAGTCAGGGACCCACACCACGGCGGCGATTGGCAAAACGCTAAGCCTTCTCCTGTGACAACTTCAAGTTGTCCACCACATGATTCCAGATCCGCTGCAACCTATCCACCACAGAATCCACTCCAGGACAGTCAGAAGGCTCCACATGTCCCGAGGAAAAACGAGGATGGAAACCGGAGTTGCAGAAAAATGGCGAAACCAAGGTGGCAGAACTAGCCCGATTATAAAGGGCAAATTCAGCCAACGGCAAGAAGGTCACCCAATCATCCTGATCAGAAGAGACAAAACACCTCAAATACGCCTCCAGAGTCTGATTAGTTCGTTCCGTTTGTCCGTTAGTCTGTGGATGAAAAGCGGACGAAAACGACAAATCAATGCCCATCCTACCACAAAAGGATCGCCAGAACCTGGAAACAAACTGGGATCCTCTGTCCGACACAATATTCTCAGGAATGCCGTGCAAACGAACCACGTTCTGGAAGAACACAGGAACCAGATCAGCAGAGGAAGGCAGCTTAGGCAAAGGAACCAGATGGACCATCTTGGAGAAACGATCACATATCACCCAGATGACAGACATGCCTTTAGACACCGGGAGATCCGAAATGAAATCCATAGAGATGTGTGTCCAAGGTCTCTTCGGGACAGGCAAGGGCAAGAGCAACCCGCTGGCACGAGAACAGCAAGGCTTAGCTCGAGCACAAGTACCGCAGGACTGCACAAATGACCGCACATCCCTTGACAAGGAAGGCCACCAAAAGGACCTGGCCACCAGATCTCTGGTGCCAAAAATTCCCGGGTGCCCTGCCAACACTGAGGAATGAACCTCAGAAATGACTCTGCTGGTCCATTTAGCAGGCACAAACAATCTGTCAGGTGGACAAGAGTCAGGCCTACCAGCCTGAAATCTCTGCAACACACGTCGCAGATCTGGAGAAATCGCTGACAAGATAACTCCTTCCTTAAGAATACCCTCAGGTTCAGCGACTCCAGGAGCATCAGGCACAAAGCTCCTAGACAGAGCATCGGCCTTCACATTCTTAGAACCTGGTAAATACGAGACCACAAAGTCAAAACGGGAGAAAAACAATGACCAGCGGGCCTGTCTAGGATTCAGGCGTTTAGCAGACTCGAGATACATCAAATTTTTGTGATCAGTCAAGACCACCACCCGATGCTTAGCACCCTCGAGCCAATGACGCCACTCCTCAAATGCCCACTTCATGGCCAATAACTCCCGATTGCCCACATCATAATTTCGCTCTGCCGGCGAAAACTTCCTAGAGAAAAAGGCACAAGGTCTCATAGTAGAGCAACCAGGGCCTCTCTGCGACAAAACGGCCCCTGCCCAAATCTCCGAAGCATCCACCTCAACCTGAAAGGGAAGTGAGACGTCAGGCTGGCACAAAACAGGCGCCGAAGTAAACCGGCGTTTCAACTCCTGGAAAGCCTCCACGGCAGCAGGAGCCCAGTTAGCTACATCAGAGCCTTTCTTGGTCATATCCGTCAGCGGTTTAACAACGCTAGAGAAATTTGCGATAAAACGACGGTAGAAGTTAGCAAAACCCAAGAACTTCTGAAGACTCTTAACTGACGAGGGTTGAGTCCAATCATGAATAGCTCGGACCTTGACTGGATCCATCTCCACAGCAGAAGGCGAAAAAATGAACCCCAAAAAGGGAACCTTCTGTACACCAAAGAGACACTTTGAGCCTTTTACAAACAAAGAATTTTCACGCAAAATCTCAAAAACCATCCTGACCTGCTCCACATGTGAGTCCCAATCCTCAGAAAAAAACAGAATATCATCCAGATAAACAATCAAAAATTTATCCAGATACTTCCGGAAAATGTCATGCATGAAGGACTGAAAAACTGAAGGTGCATTAGAGAGCCCAAATGGCATCACCAAGTACTCAAAATGACCTTCGGGCGTATTGAATGCGGTTTTCCATTCATCGCCCTGCCTAATGCGCACAAGGTTGTACGCACCACGAAGGTCTATCTTGGTGAACCACTTGGCACCTTTAATCCGGGCAAACAAATCTGACAACAACGGCAAAGG
The DNA here is from genome assembly GCF_051348905.1 of Ranitomeya variabilis. Classification (NCBI taxonomy): domain Eukaryota; kingdom Metazoa; phylum Chordata; class Amphibia; order Anura; family Dendrobatidae; genus Ranitomeya; species Ranitomeya variabilis. The sequence continues at coordinate 43,501,526 of NC_135235.1, read as the reverse complement.
ATACTGAAATTTGACAGTGATCTTATTTAAAAGCCGATAGTCAATACAAGGCCTCAAAGATCCGTCCTTTTTGGCCACAAAAAAGAATCCCGCACCAAGAGGGGAAGAAGAAGGACGGATATGCCCCTTCTCAAGAGACTCCTTGATATATGAACGCATCGCGGTATGTTCAGGTACCGACAGATTAAACAGTCTCCCCTTAGGAAACTTACTGCCAGGAATCAAATCTATTGCACAGTCACATTCCCTATGAGGGGGCAATGCACTTGACCTAGACTCGCTGAAGACATCCTGATAATCAGACAAATACGCCGGAACTTCCGAAGGCGTAGAAGTAGCAATAGACACGGGCAGGGAATCTCCATGAATTCCATGACAGCCCCAACTTGACACTGACATTGCCTTCCAGTCCAAGACTGGATTATGGGTCTGTAACCATGGCAAACCCAAAACAACCAAATCATGCATTTTATGCAGAACAAGAAAACGTATTACCTCCCGATGTTCGGGAGTCATGCACATGGTAACCTGTGTCCAAAACTGCGGTTTATTTTTTGCCAATGGCGTAGAATCAATACCCCTAAGAGGGATAGGATTTTCCAATGGCTCAAGAACAAATCCACAGCGCTTGGCAAATGACAGATCCATAAGGCTCAGGGCAGCACCTGAGTCTACAAACGCCATGACAGGATACGATGACAGCGAGCAAATCAAAGTTACAGATAGAATAAATTTAGGTTGCAAATTACCAATGACGACCGGACTAACAACCTTAGTAAGACGTTTATAGCATGCTGAGATAACATGTGTAGAATCACCACAGTAGTAACACAAGCCATTCTGGCGTCTATGAATTTTCCGCTCATTTCTAGTCAGGATTCTATCACATTGCATTAATTCAGGTGCCTGTTCAGACAACACCATGAGGGAATTTGCGGTTTTGCGCTCCCGCAACCGCCGGTCGATTTGAATAGCCAGGGCCATAGAATCATTCAGACCTGTGGGAATGGGAAAACCCACCATCACATTCTTAATGGCTTCAGAAAGACCATTTCTAAAATTTGCAGCCAATGCACACTCGTTCCACTGGGTCAGCACGGACCATTTCCGAAATTTTTGGCAATACACTTCAGCCTCGTCCTGGCCCTGAGACATAGCCAGCAAGGCTTTTTCTGCCTGAATCTCAAGATTGGGTTCCTCATAAAGCAAACCGAGCGCCAGAAAAAACGCATCAATATCAGCCAATGCCGGATCTCCTGGCGCCAGCGAGAAAGCCCAATCCTGAGGGTCGCCCCGTAAAAAAGAAATAACAATTTTCACTTGCTGAGCGGAGTCTCCAGAGGAACAGGGTCTCAGGGACAAAAACAATTTACAATTATTCCTGAAATTTCTAAACTTAAATCGGTCTCCGGAAAACAGTTCAGGAATCGGTATCTTAGGTTCTGACATAGGATTTCTGGTAACATAATCTTGTATGCCCTGCACACGAGCAGCAAGCTGGTCCACACTTGTAATCAAGGTCTGGACATTCATGTCTGCAGCAATCACAAACCACTCAGAGGTAAAGGGGAAAAGAAAAAAAAATGAGAGAGAGAAAAAAAAACTCAGAACTTTCTTTCTTATAATCCCGCTTCTGCAATGCATTTAACATTTAATACTGGCCTGGCAAACTGTTATGACCCCAATGGCGAGGGTCTCAGAGATATCAGCAAGTCTGCGAAGTACAAAAATCCAGCTCATAGGGCAGTGGTAACTGGGTTGACCATATATCTACTCCTAACGCCAACACTAGAAGTAGCCGGGGAACATGCCTACGTTGGTCGCTAGATGTCTCGCGCCAGCCGGAGGACTAACTACCCCTAGAAGAGGAAAACAAAGACCTCTCTTGCCTCCAGAGAATAGACCCCAAAAGTTGGATACAAGCCCCCCACAAATAATAACGGTGAGGTAAGAGGAAATGACAAACACAGAGATGAACTAGGTTTAGCAAAGAGAGGCCCACTCACTAATAGCAGAATGTAGTAAGATAACTTATATGGTCAACAAAAACCCTACAAAAATCCACACTGGAGATTCAAGAACCCCCGAACCGTCTAACGGCCCGGGGGGAGAACTCCAGCCTCCCTAGAGCTTCCAGCAAGGATAGGATACAGATAATGTACAAGCTGGACAAAAATGCAAACAAAAACAATAGCAAAAAGCAAGAAAGCAGACTTAGCTTAATCAAGCAGGAACCAGGATCAGTAGACAAGAGCACTACAGATTAGCTCTGATATCAACGTTGCCAGGCATTGAACTGAAGGTCCAGGGAGCTAATATAGCAACACCCCTGACCTAACGACCCAGGTGAGCATACAAGGGATGATAGACATACCCAGAGTAAAAACACTAGTAGCCACTAGAGGGAGCCAAAAGGTAAATTCACAACACTAAACACTGTTCTTCCTTCCATGCTCTCTCAATCCTGGAGCTGCAGCACCTCTGGCTGCACGGCCCCTCACACTTCTCTCTGCCTCAGACTGCTCCAGTCTGCTGTCTGGCACGAGCTCACTCACTTTCTCTCTAGACCAGAGTTTATATATAGGGGAGTCACCCATAAGCAGGATCAGAGCTCCCCCTTCTGGCCTGGAGTGTGAACATGTTGTGTGCTTTGTGATTACCTGATAAAAGGAATCCTTCATCGCTTCAAATCGTGACATCACTCTCCCCATGAGGAAAGCAATGTCACTGTGAAAACCAGGACACTTGCAACAACTACACCCACTTTAGTTACACTCCTGCTTTTCACCTTTGCATAGTCGATAAACTACCGTTGAGGGAGAAACTGATTGAACCTATACTTGAAGGGTTTTTATTAATTTCAGTGGTCAAAATGGACCAAATTTTTGTTCAAATCTTTTCTCGAATATTTAGAAATGAAAGATTTGCTAGTATAATACAATGATCATCTATCACCCATAATGGTTTTGATGCAATAACGTAACTTTAGGCATTTTTCCATCTCGCTGTTCTTGTCGAAGACTCTGAAATACTTGGCAATTATTGTACAGGCACATTTTAAAAGTCTCCCAAGCTTTTAAAGATTATTCAAAGCACTTGAAATGGGCTTCAATCTAATGCCTCATTTCATTGCATTAAACAGCCTAGTTAATAAAGAATCAATATATTCAAAGGGCAAGGTTATCTTTTGTCTATAAGGGGTGGTGTCATTGCGAACCTTTTATAGTTCAAATGCTGAAAAAGACCTCATGAAATCTATACTCATCAAGCAGGTCAACTAGCGCAATAAAGAGTCTTGTGAAAGAAAGTCTGCCCTCCTTTAAAACAACTCCAGGCCTTATCTGCCTCCCATAGTCCCACCAAATAATCAACCAGAAAATGTCAATTTCTCATCAAGACAAGGAACATTGATGATCATTTTTTTTCTCTCGCACGGGCAAATACACACAATTAAGAGAATGCAGAACGGCCGCATCAGTGATTTGTTGCTTATTATGTCAAAAGGAAGATGAGAGGCCGCTGGAAGTAGATAATGAGTCTTCTTGATAACCGAAGTGTCAATATGCCAAAGAACCATTTTTTGAATGTGAGTCCTCATGGTTTTTTTTTTTTTTTTACCTCCTCACGCTGATTCCAGTTCTTGATAACGGTGCATATGCCAACCGGACACCACATGTTAAACCGCACAATTAATGTACTGAATAAACAGCACAAAAGGAGTTTGTTTCTTTATCCTCTCATAGACAATCCCTCCGTTTTACCCTTCAAGGATTTCTTTTATGTCGGAATAAGGTGGCTTTTAATGAAATTTAAACTTGTCAGTGGAAATCAAAAACGCCAAATCAGATTACAAATTGATTTTTTTTTTTTTTAGGGATGGGGTGGAGAGGCAGTTGTCATTATACAATTTACTGGCGTATATAGGACACAAGAACAACGTGAAACAAAACACACAATAAAACAGATTTCTGCAGACTCTTCGAGAAAATTGCAACTATTCCTTTCCTAAAGAGATAATGTTGAATGGTATTTTAGCTTGGGGCTTGAAGAATTTCAAGATTATCTTAAAACATATTGACATTGCAAATATATATACAACCCCGGCTCCCAAAAAGGACACTGTGAACTCATGCATACAATGGATTTTTTATATGAGTTCTATCTGTGGATTTCGATTGTAGCGGTAGGCGGAAAAAAACGGACACATGTCCGATTTTGATCTGAGTGTCGGATCTGATTTTGACGGACTGACAGAATGGAGAAACTTTTTTTCCTCTCTCCATGTTTGAGAAAAAACGGATGCCTCTCTGATCAAACTCTTATCGGAGCCTGATCAGAATATTCGGACCGTTTTTCTCGGATGTGGAAACATCGGTACTGTGAAACTACCCTAACACCAAGCGGTTAGTGTACCTAAGTGAAGACTTGATGCCACCGGCTACCTCACACCATAACCTCTAGAGTAGGCCAATGTGATGGTCCATCATGAAGGCGTCTTCATGGCGTTGCCCACATGATCTCTAGACCAGTCTCCGGCTAGCATTGCGTCCAAGACATGGGACTACTTCTTTTGCTACCCAAAGCAAACCTGCTAGCAGCTGCAAATGGATGACCTGTCATGGGGGGTTAACCATATCTGCAAACCCATTCTGCAAATTCAGCGCGCTGATCTGGCATCAGTCGAACACCCCTTCGGCGGATATTAGCTACTCACTAATGGCACCCTTACAAAATCCAGCTGCTGCAGCATCTCAGCGAGGATGACCCAGATCGACGCGCTGAATTTGCAGAATGGGTAAAACAAAAATTGGAACAGGACCCTCAGTTTACACAGAACATTATGTTCAGTGATGAGGCAAACTTTTTTGGGTGGGCCATTTATATGGATACACCTAAATCAAATGGGAATGGTGACAGTTTTCTTGCGTAGAGTGTCTTGCATTGAAATCTGCTGCAATGACCCGGGTACTGCGTTCACCAGACATCAACACAATTTCTATCCTCTCCTCACGTGTTAACCTCTGCGACATGTCAATGGCTGTAAACAAAGAGTAAATAACTCATGAAAGAATAAAGTTACGTTAAAACCAAGCACATCACTGTTTTTCTTGTGAAATTCTCAATAAGTTTAATGTGTCAAATGACCCTCTTCCCTTTGGAAAAAATAAAGTTGGGTCCAAAATGGCCGACTTCAAAATGGCCGCCATGGTCACCACCCATCTTGAAAAGTTTTCCCCCCTCCCATATACTAATGTTCCACAAACAGGAGGTTGATATCACCAACCATTCCCATTTTATTTAGGTGTATCCATATATATGGCCCACCCTGTACAGTAACTCTTCCAATACACCGCCCATTACAGGGCAGCAGATATCACAGTATGAGATCGGATACTGAAGTTGTCAGGTCAGGCAATGTCACTTTACAGGAGATGAAACGATACAGGAGAAGTCACTATGCAGAATATGTAATGATGATGTGATCTCATTGTACACGAGATGTCACTATACGCGGTCTGTCACAATGCCGCAGACATCACTGTACAGTATACATTATTCAGTAGACCTCGCTATACGGTAAATGTCTCTATACAAAATGTATTGTGCCATCTCTACAGACATGTCTGTGTTAGTCAATACTTACATTACCCATGAAATGACAATAATGCAGCATCCCCTGTTACTCCTCCTGTAAACGGATGGCCACATGAACAAGTGGGTGTGTCTGATACTGTCAGCACTGATTGTACTGTACAATGCCACAGTGTGCGGGGACACAGCCTGATAACACCAGGAAGAGTAAAGAACAGTCATCAATTATTCATATATTACCAGGAAGGATAACAGAGGAACGACACAATGAAGTTTCCAATAAAAGATGCTCTACCATTGTTATTTCTTTAATTTTCTTCCAGAACAGATAGCAAATCTCACAGCGAAACCCTCCCTTAAAACTGGTATAGAGGGGTGAGCAAGAAGCATGGAGGGGGCATTGAAGAGGCGTAGAGGGGTGAGCAAGAGGTATGGAGGGGGCATTAAAGAGGCATAGAGGGGTGGGTGAGCAAGAGATATGGAGGGGGCATTGAAGAGACAGAGAGGGGTGAGAAAGATATTGAGGGGGCATTAAAGAGGCATAGTGGGGTGAGTAAGAAGCATGGAGGGGGTATTAAAGAGGCATAGTGGGGTGAGCAAGAGACATAGAGGGGGCATTGAAAAGGCATAGTGGGGTGAGCAAGAGATATTGAGGGGGTGTTAAAGAAGCATAGAGGGGTGAGCAAGAGGCATGGAGGGGACATTGAAGAGGCACTGAGGGGATATCAAGAAGCATGGAGGAGGCATTGAATAGGCATAGAGGGGCTAGCAAGAGGCATGGAGGAGGCATTGAATAGGCACAGAGGGGTGAGCAAGAGGCATGGAGGAGGCATTGAATAGGCACAGAGGGGTGAGCAAGAAGCATGGAGGAGGCATTGAATAGGCACAGAGGGGTGAGCAAGAAGCATGGAGGAGGCATTGAATAGGCACAGAGGGGTGAGCAAGAGGCATGGAGGAAGCATTGAAGAGGCATAGTGGGGTGAGCAAGAGATATTGAGGGGGCATTGAAGAAGCATAGAGGGTTTAGCAATAGCCATGGAGGGGGCATTGTAGAGGCATAGCGGTTTTAGCAAGATGGATGGAGGGGGTATTGTAGAGGCATAGTGGGGTGAGGAAAAGGAATGGAGGGGGCATCTGCCATCAGTGGCTCATTAGCTTTTTCAGGACTACAAGTGATATGATCCCATGACCTCTGCATGCTGGGAGTAGCAGTCTATAACTGGAAAACCACAAGTCAGGGATCGCTGTGATAGAGCATCTAAAAAATGTGTTTTTCCTGGAACATACCGTATACCCCACTAATATTTTGTGTGCAGTCTTTTTTTAGAAGATCAGACGGGGTTAACTGACAATTGTATCCATAATAAAGAGAACTTGGAAGCTTCAGAATTTTAATGTCAAACTAAGGGCGAGGCCTTCGCACATTATACATAAGTTGGCGTATGCTCTCCATATACATTTAAAAAAAAAAAAAACAACAATCCAAAACCCATTTCTGTGGCTGTTGGTAGATGGAGCGTCTGGGCATTTGCCAGATACATAAATTCTGTCCAAAAGCATCTCTTTTCTGTATTATAATACTTAATATGTGAAGCCCGAAGCTCAGAACTCCCAAGAGCAGAAGTTGATACATTACTGAGCAGCAGACACCCAGATAGAGCAAAGGAGCCAAAAGCAAAAGTCCATCCCAAAACCATATGTTGGGTGTAATCCTGTAAAGCCCATCCATAAAATCCTCCCGAGCTTTCACACAATGAAGCACAGAATATTTTTATTGAATCTCATAAGAAAAAACATCAGAGTCTTAAGATGTTAAGGGGCATTTATTAGCGGGATGATTCTATTATGGAAAGGAGAATCCACATCCAGATCCACATTTCTTTCCCATCCACCATTTCTGGTCGCTTTGGCAGTGTTCACACGCAGCATTTTTGCTTTTTTCTGCAGCCAAAACCTGCTCTCTTGGTAGTAAAAACGTTGCTTTTTTAATGCCAGTTTGCGGCATTTTTGCCACTTTTTTTGTGTTCAGATTACATGTTTTCTTTGTCTACAATACATATTTAAAAAAAAACCTTAGTTTTATTAACCAAAAAATGCAGTAAAAAGCATGAAAAAACAGCAAAAAACACTGCGAAAACGATGCGTGAACATAACCTTCAACTAACTTTTTGTTAGTTGAAATACACTGCACAATTTTCAGCCCTTTTAGAATCTATCTATACTATTGTTCTCTATTTAAAGGGAATCTGTCAGCAGGCTTCTGCTATGTAACTGACATCAGCATGATGTAAGGACAGAGACCCTGATTCCAGTGATATATCACTTGCTGGTCTGCATACTGTATTACAGTTTTCTCTGCTGCAGACGTAGCAGAGCTCCCAATGCTGAGCCCTCCATAACCCCGCCCACATCACTGATTGGCAAATTTCTGTGTACAATGTATATTGAAAGAGAGCTGCTGATTAATGGTGAGGGCAAGGTAGGACCAGGAGGCATGATACCCCTAGTCCTCTAGTGATAATCTCCTGCTGATAACACACTGATTTTATTGGAACAACAACACACAGGCTAGTAAGTGACATATCGCTCGAATCAGTGTCTCTTTCCCTATATTATGCTGCTCTCAGATTGCATAGCAAAAACCTGCTGACAGATTCTCTTTAAACCTGTTGACAAATTGCCTGTTCTGCTTGGTGCCGATCTCTTTTGGCTCAGAGCAGCCACAGCTGGACCGCTTCTGCCCACAATTCTGCGGCTTCCGCTGACGTCACGTAGACAAATCAGCCTCTTCTTTTCCCTATCTGCTCTGTTGATGGATCATCACTGGTGATGTCATGAGGATTGACAGCCGGCTCCCTTCTGCCTAACAGTGAGGAGCCGTCTGTCAATCAGCATGACGTCAGCAGTGACTCCCTGCCAAAAGAGCAGAGTGGAAGAGAAAAAACTGCTCTGTTGACATGAGAATTGCCGACAGGAGCGGTTTCTGACCTCTCTGATCTGGCAGATATCAGCGCAGGGCAGAACAAGCAGATAGCTATTAACTACCTGCCTGTGAGATCTTAGCCCCATAGAATAAAAAAAAGCAAAATCTCTGATAACACCTTTAAAAGCATATTTATTGGGCCAAAATCATTCTTACAATTGGATTTCACTAAACATTTTGCACCGTTTGCCTTCTACAATCTCTGTCTTGCCCTGTTTATTGCTAACTGTAGAATGAGTTAACTGATAATCTGTCAGTGAGCTCATTTTGATGGGTGCGTTCTTACCTCTTTTACTGAGTTTATCTCAGCTGATTTATGATCACATAAAAGTTCACTTCCCTTTTGTTCGGATCTCTGGTCGTGACTCAGGTGAAAGAAGCTCAGTAAAAGGGAAAAGTCAGACGACCATATAACTTGGACAAGGATTTTTAGCGCAGTGCTCGGACTGGTCAGCTGCATGTTGTAATGCTCAGACGCCCAGTCCGAACATTGAGTTGCAATCCTCGTCTGAGTTTTACTCTTCCCAAAGACAGATTAATGAGTTACAAACTCTCCGTCTGTATGAGCTCACTGACAGATTCTCAGTTAATCCGATTCTATAACCAGCAATGAACAAAGAGTTAAACAGCCTTAAAAATGCAACATTTTTAATAGAATCCAAATGAAAAAAAGTAAAAATTAATTTTAACCCAAAATACCCGTATTTCAGTAAAAATAAAAAAAGAGAGAGAAGCCCCCTGAAGATGTCCATACCCTTTAATGATTATCTTAAAGAAACATTAATGAAGTGTATGATACCACCACAGAATGGCAGAAAAAAAATTATATATTTATAGTGAAGAGGAAAACAGAATAAAAGCCCAGATTACTCAATTATTCCCCGATTAGGGCGCCAGATATTACTCCACGAGGAAGCAGAACCAAATGCATTTGATTAGAAACATGGTTTTACACGAGTGATGACAGTACACATTACCCAGGAAGAAAATGTTTAGCATGTGGAGATCGGCAATAGGAAATGACATTCATGTATCTGGAAGCGGCTGAGCAGGACTTGTGGTTTGTGGTCCTAGACTTACACAGGAACAGACGTCGCACATTGTTTTGGGCCCACCTGTTGCAAAGACTTGGAGAAGAAAAAAAAAAAGTTTACAGCGAGCAGTAAAAATAAGTAGGACGGGGGGAGAGAAATAAAGTGTGTGTTTCATTTAGGGCTGCTGGAGCTGGACGCCAGATGTTGTTTTTTAATAAATTGAGAACACAAGTAATATTGGCTCGGATTAAGCGTGCTGGCGTTGCTTGTTTTGTTTGACTTTCAATTATTCAATTGGTCACAAAAACTTGAACTGTGGACCTTGTAAAATCTCGGGAAGTCGCCCGGAGTTCAGCTTGTGTTACAATGTATCTGGCTGTTACATCACAGCTTGTTTGCTAGGATTCCTGGAGAAATAGTATTAGTATGACTGTGACTTTCTACACATCACTGGTCTTTATGCATTGATATACAGCTGTTTATATAGCGCCAACATGTTCCATAGCGCTGCACAGAGGTTGTCATCATACACGTCAATCTTTATCCCCAATGAGGCTCTAATTTCCCTAGCACAACAAAGGTGAGACGTGTGCTTAACCGGCAGTAATTTAAAGTTCTCAGTCACTCATCCTCATCAAGTAGAGCGCAAGGATTCTGTGGGCCGGGAGGACGTCAAACAAATTGGATAAATTCCACCATGCAATCCAGCGCTTCTTTACAATTTATTTACATAACGTCAACATATTGTCATGGGGAGACTAGGTAGACTAAGGCTGGTTACCCGGCCCCTGCGATATCCCTCAGACTAGGGAAAACCCTGTCTGTCCCTCTCCCAGAATTTACACTGATGGTGTGCTTGTCTGGGCCACCAGGCCTGGCTCTGACTCCTGTTTCAGCCCTATGCTGAAACCACCACCCGCCACCCAGTGAATAGACCACACACCAACCCCCACAGAAAGCACAGACAGGGAGAACTAAAAAACGCACCACGCCGCAGACACACAGGAAAACACAATAATGTGCCCAGGGCAAAACAAATACAAATATAGGAAGGAGAAATATAACAAAGGATAATACACCACCAGATACGATATTTCTTCTCCAAGACCACCACTCCAGACCGGAATTACTAGGCATGAGGCACAAGCTATAATCGGCGACGCCCAAAGTCCAGCAATACTATTTAAAGGCCGTTGGCGTGACCCAGCCTCCAATCTGAGTACCAGCTAGATTAACCCTGGGCAACCTGGATAAAAATCTAGCCAGCGCCACTGAGCATATAGTGGACGAATGTGGAATTACCGCTGTCTGTCGGACGCCCTAGTGTGAATAGCGTCTGACATGACACATATTCCACAGCACTTTACAGACATTATCATCACTCTCCCCATTGGGGCTCACAATCCACATTCCCCATCAGTATGTCTTTGGAGTGTGGGAGGAAACCAGAGAACCTGGAGGAAACCCACACAAACACGGGGAGAACATACAAACTCCTTCTGGATGTTGTCTTTGGTGGGATGCAAAGCTACCGTGCTAACCACTGAGCCACCAAGCTGCAACCTTTAAAATGGTAATGTCTTTATTTTATAATGTTCATTTTTGATAATGGCGGAGAAGAGCCTGGTGGACCTATGTAGGCTTACACAAGTTTGATCTTCCTACAGATCATTCATCCATCAAGTCGCCATAGCTCGAGATTGAGCCTAAAGTCATTAAAAAAGAAAGATCCACATATAATATATTAGACAGATAACAGCCAGTGTTTATAACCTACAACTTACGTGTGTCGAGCTTTAACAGTTCTTAACATGAAACGTTGATAGAGCATCTCTAGGGGTACTATAAACCACGTGACCTATTGATGTAATGTAATCACAACTAGATAATAATACACCAACAGGGGTCACATGTCGAAGGCCGAAGAGGGCAAACATTTAGGAATATTTTAACATTTTATGACAGCAGAAAATTAAAAAAACAATGGTGTTTCAAATCAAGCATGACCTGTAACAAGACAATGCCAGTCACGATGTGGCATGAGGAAAAAAAACCTGTCTAACATAAGCAGGATATTTATTGTGGAATATCTGCTGAAATTTTGCCAATTTTGGGGGCATTTTTTACCAAGCGACACAAGTTTCTCAAACCTGTAAATGCCTATTCAGTCTAGTTATAGAATGATATCTCTTGAGCTTGGGCTTTTTCTGGAAACTACATTTAAGTCCCAGACAGAGCTATAGTTGTAGCCTTTTTACTGTATTAACCAACTGTAGGCTTGGTAGCCACTTGTGGCTCTCAGACTCCCTGTATGAGGCTTCCCTGGTCTTATCCAGGCACTGCCAACACTAGTAACATAGTATTCTATAAATTGTCACTATTGTCAACTCAAAACCATATTATGGGCAATTACACTATAGCATAAGTGGCAACTTTCATGGTTGGCCTTCTTGTCGGTTGCTGATTTGGCTATTTTTCTATGACATCTATTTTCCAATGCCATGCAAATTTGTGCCTGTTGCTTGTTACCTACACCCTCAATCATGCATCTATCTAGATGATGGGTCTTTATATCAGGATAGAGCAACCAAGCATCACATACAAGAAACCTTCTAGAAAGCTTCCTTCAGGAAAGTTTTGGTGGAATCTGGAAGTTTCCCCTTTTTTCCTGAGACTCCCTGATATTCCAGGAAAATTGGTAAGTGTGATACTGAGTCACTTCTCACAGACAAGCAATGAATTGGGATAGTTGAGGAGTCGAGGTCACTAGCCAGGACAGTACGTCATAAAGAGAAGGAAGAGACAAAGTCATAGTCAGGTAATGGTCCAAGGTCAAAATACCAGGAGGAGAGCGGATCAGAGAAAAAGGGGTTAAATAGATGGATGGTCAGATCAAGGTCCGTTATCAGGCAGTGATAGATCAATAAGCAAAATATAATTACAGAGTAAACCAACTACACTTAGCTGAAGCTATAGCTGACAACTATTTTGGACTGTCAGCTCAATTAAACAGCTGAGCAATCAGATGAACCAGGAGCACCTGACGAGAGCTCAGCTCCTCCCAGTCTCAGATTGAATGGATGAGCTGTTAATAAAAACACAGACAGCTCAGTATGCCCCTGCACCAGACTAGACAATGGAGTTGATAAAGGTCTGTTGACCGAAACGTCACTACAGGAGGCAGAATAAAATGTAAGCTTCTATTTTTTCACCATCCATTGTGGCGCTGTCTTCTTGTTCTTTGTGGTTTTGGTACGTTATCTGGGATGGACTCCCTGGTTTTGGATGTGTGCCCCTGTGTCCGTTGAGACCTTCTGCTTACAAAGAAAAGGGTGTGGTTTTGATTTTTTTGCTGTTTTAACTCTGATGGACAATGGAGTTGTCAATCACTGCACAGACAGCTCAGCACACCCCTGCACCAGACTGGACAACTGAGCTGTCAATCACTGCACAGACAGCTCAGCACACCCCTGCTCCAGACTGGACAATTGAGCTGTCCATCACTACACAGACAGCTCAGCACACCCCTGCACCAGACTGGACAACTGAGCTGTCCATCACTACACAGACAGCTCAGCACACCCCTGCACCAGACTGGACAACTGAGCTGTCAATCACTGCACAGACAGCTCAGCACACCCCTGCACCAGACTGGACAACTGAGCTGGCAATCACTGCACAGACAGCTCAGCACACCCCTGCACCAGACTGGACAACTGAGCTGTCAATCACTGCACAGACAGCTCAGCACACCGCTGCACCAGACTGGACAACTGAGCTGTCAATCACTGCACAGACAGCTCAGCACACCCCTGCACCAGACTGGACAACTGAGCTGTCAATCGCTGCACAGACAGCTCAGCACACCCCTGCACCAGACTGGACAACTGAGCTGTCAATCGCTGCACAGACAGCTCAGCACACCCCTGCACCAGACTGGACAACTGAGCTGTCAATCGCTGCACAGACAGCTCAGCACACCCCTGCACCAGACTGGAAAACTGAGCTGTCTATCAATACACAGACAGCGCAGCATGCCCTTCACCAGACTGGAAAAAGGCGCTCTCAATCACTGCACAGACAGCTCAGCACACCCCTGCACCAGACTGGACAACTGAGCTTTCAATCACTGCACAGATAGCTCAGCATTGAGGGATGGAATCATTATAGTAAGCATATACTATAATAAGAAACATAGACATGGTCAGATCTCTAAGAGTCTTTTTCCATTTTACCACAAACTCAACACAATCTGTTGCGCTTAAAAGTGGATTTTGATCTGCACTTGCCATCCTGTCACTTCCAGTGCTTTCATCAGACTGATCTTCTACTATGACTGTTGCATGTCCAGACATTCAGTATATCAACATAACGCTCAGCTCTCTAACAGAACATGCTGGGGTAGATAACTTTTTGAACAAAACCCTCATATGTCTTGTCTCTTTTGCAAAAAATACAAAAAATGTATCTACAGTACGTGTAACTTGTCTCCTTCATTTGGCTAGCCCCGGCAGACCGTGAGATTTCTTATGTCTCCTCCAAAGCTCTTCCGAAAAAGGGGTTTCTCCCACTAAAAAACAACACTTACATAAAATTTTTAGAACTTGATAGAAGTCAAATTGACGACCTACATATGTATCTTTTTTTATTTTTTACTCCAGTAGGAAATGTTCTTCTTTACACCTTAAACAAAAAAACAAACAAATGCATCCTTATAAGTGAAGAAGTGAAGCCCGGCTACTGCGTAAACTGCTGACTCTATATTTTACTTTATGTGTTCCCCCTAGATAATTCTTTCTTAATAAAGGTAAATTAACAAGGCCTTGTGAAGCAGCGAAATCCCCACAGATAACTTTTGCCATTGTCGTTGATGTAATATTTTGAGTGAGTGATCGAGGTCTGCACATGTAATTATTGGTGAGCGCAAATAATGACTTGGTGTCTGCTTTATACAATAAAGAACCTGTGGATGGCTCTAAGTACATAGTTACACTCATTATTGGGTTACATTATATGAACCGCAGTTTTAATGATGCAGAACGTGCTCTCAGCAATTTTCGATGCTCTGTGTTTAATCTTCATTTTCTTACCAGGCATATCATAGACAATCACATCTCTTTCGCAGCTTTCAGTACGACGACATGAAACAGATCTCCCTTACTGACCATGTCCAATGTTTACGGAACGTCAATGTTTCTTGTTTAGAGGATGTGGAAAATATGTATCCAACATAATGAGCTACTTAGACCTCAGTGCTAAAGGGCATGAATACTTTTGCAACTCTTTTTTTTCCCCGGTTGATCTAGTGAATCCAGAATTAAAAAAAATGAAGCAACTTTTCAAACAATCTCTTGGTCTGTTTTTCGTATAAATGTAGAACTATATGTATCCATGTTTATAAAATACAAACAAACTCTTTGTCTTCAGGTTCTATACTTCGGGCTCTCCTTCTGAGAATTTTATTTAGCAAACCATAGGAAACAAATGGAAGGAAGTGTTGCCTGCAGGATCAGACTACAAAGAGTTTGTAGTCTGTAACCATGGAGACGCATAGAACTGTAGACAAAATGATAGGATAATTTTACCAAACCTGCTTGTTAAATAGGTATCTCCATTTCAGTTCATAATGGCAGATTGCAAAGATACCTTATCACTTAATGATTTCAAGGACCCTCGCCAATTGTGCAAATGAAAGAGCCGTAGCACAGAACCGTACACGAAAAAGAAAAATTTGCAATTTTTTTGCCATTTCGAGAAATGTGTTACATTTTCTTTTTAACAAAGAATGGGCAATCAGACATAAAATATACAAATGTACACAAATTGTACCTACGTGTAACTTTTTGCATTTCGCACTTCTTCAAAAGATCACATCTGCTTAATGGTGCACCAGTTGGATAGCCGTGATTTATGTCGTCTGTTCACAGCTGCTGATTCTTAAGACAGAAACATTAAGAAGTTTATTTTCAGAAATGCATAGACTGTACCTTGTACTAAGAAGCGGGGATAACTCACAGAGACAGAAGGAGGATGACTAGGTACAAGCTGGAAATATATGTTGGTTTCTTCCTAAAATAGGTGGATTTGAGTTCTACTATAAAAGAAATTGCACAGTGAGCAATTCAGTATTTCAAAATATATATTATTTATATTATTAGATTTATATTATTCCATTTTTCTAGATATACCTAAATCCCCGTTTGTGTTAACAGCTCCAATGCAGAGCTATGTGTGCATGGATGTAATACTCCAGAACCCAAAAGTGAAGGTACCCATTCTAGCATTTCAATGTCCAAAGTCTGTTAGAGTAAGGAGCACGACATTTGTGAAGACGGAACGCCTTTTTATAAGTTTGGCACAACTTTTGCTCCAGAACAAGAAATCTATACCAGCTGTGAAATGGTGCAGATGTCAGCTACAATCTATGCCAATATTCAGAAGTACATAAAAGTAAATGTATCCCTTGGTCTCGGTGGTAGGTACTGTACTACTGACTCTTTTTTTTATTATTTTTTAGCCTTGACCATTTTTACAAAAGTGCCAGAGCTGCTGCAAAAAGGCAAAGGATGCAAAAAACATTTTCACAAATACCACTGTATGACTTTTTGGTGCCAAAATAAATTCCACCTAAAAGGCTCTAGGTTTCTGTATTGCAAAAAATGTCGGTATTCCATGTGCCACGATATGTCTACTCTATATGGATTGTGGGAATTTTTCTCTATAGTCTTCAACTATAAGAAAATAACTTCGTAATACTGCATCTTATGGAAAATTGACAAAAAGAACTCTATGGCCGATTAATCAAGATTGGTGATTTTCTTGATAAGGGGACGTGTTGGACTCACACTCTCTAGACTCAGCCTCTTAATGAATCACGAGTGTCTGATGAGTGGCGTCCGCCTCTGTAGACCTCAAAAGAAAACTTACCCCAGTCCTTGACCGGAGTAAGAATTCTGGCATAATGAATGACACATCTTGTCAAGAATTAGATGAACTAGGGTATCACACCCCCCACACTCCACACTCCATTCCACCCCAGCCCATTTTGGCGGAGCTCAGATACACTGCCGTGAAAACACTAAAACTTGCAAAGTTTTTGCACAACTCCGAGATGCCCTGGACTCCGTAGTGTAGCTACCAGAGAGGAAAAGGGGGCAGTTGCTCTGTGCCCCTGACCTGGAGGGGCCCACTTGGGGCTGCTGCTACCCTTTACTGTATCTGTGAAGATGTCATCACAGCGCCATTCCCAGGACTTCAGAGTTCCAGTGTGATGATTGGTTGGCAACCTATATGATGGTGAAAAATTTTAAATGGCTACATTTTTTTCTTTTCTTGAAAAAATGTAAAACATTATTTCAATAAAAATTACAATTATTAAAAAAAAATTATGTGATTGAGTCATTAAGTATGGTGGCTAATAGGGGGGACATAATAACAGTAGGGGGGCTACTAATGGGGCCATAATAATAGTGTGTGTGATCTACTAAGGGGGCCCTCACATGTAGTGGGGCTTCTAAGCGGTCCCTTTTTCCTAGAGGGGGTTACAATGATGGACGAAATACAGCATAGGGGCTGCTAATGTGGAAATGTTACAGCATGTTGGCTATTAAGGGTGGACCATCGTACAGCATGGAGGCAACTAAATGGTCCATGATACATTGTTGAGGCTACAATGCACCCTTATATGGAGAAGGGACTACTGTGGGGGCCTCTTAGGCTGGGTTCACACTGCGTTTACAGCAGCCCGTTCAACACATACGTTAACGGGCTAATGTAAACGCAAGTGCGGGTATGGCAGCACGCTAGCGCAGATGGAGCATCTGCTAGCTCCATCTGCGCTAGCAGTAACGGACCCGGAAACGCTGCAGCCTGCGTCTCAGGGTCCGTCACTCAATGACAGCACATGGCTAGTGCACGCCCATTGTCAGCGTTCGCTAGCGATGCGTCCGACATTAGAGTCAATGGCGGCGCTAGCGGACTACGTTACACCGCGTTATGCCGCGGTGTAACGTAGTCCGTTTAATGGACGGGTTCAACGCAGTGTGAACCCAGCCTTACAGAGTGGTGGCTACTAAGGGAGTCATGATACAGTGTGGGGGCTAGTTAGGGGAACCATCATGCAGAGAAAAGGCTACTAATGGGTCTCCTACAGAGAGTGGGCTACTAAGGGGTCCTTCTTACAGAGTGAGGGTCACTAATGGCTATAAATTGGGACCATCATAAAGAGTGAGGGCTATTAAGGGGACCATCTTACAGAGTAGTGGCTACTCAGGTAGCCAATATACTGTGTGTACTACTTGTAGAGGCCATCATACAGTTTGGGGATAATGTGTAGGCCGTCAGACAGTATGGGGGCCATCATACAGTTTGGAGTTTACAGTGGGGCCATCGTACAGTTTGGGGACCATCAAACAGTATGAGGGCTACTAAGGGGTCATTATACAATGTGGGGGCTACAAAGTGGCCATTAAACAGTGTGGGGGCTATTAATGGGCCATTAAACAGTGTGGGGGCTACAAAGTGGCCATTAAACAGTGTGGGGGCTATTAATGGGCCATTAAACAGTGTGGGGGCTATTAATGGGCCATTATACAGTGTGGGGGCTATTAATGGGCCATTATACAGTGTGGGTGCTACTGAGGAGAATTTATAGAGTGTGGAGGTTATTGTGGGGCCATCATTCAGCATGGGGACTACGGTGTGGGCATCATATAGGTTTGGGGGCTTTATACTATCTATTGTGGAGCTGTGTGGACATCATACTGTGTATTAGTGGCTATGGGGTATGTGTATAGGGGAGTTGTGGTAACATCATACTGTATATTAGGGAGTTGTGGTGACATATTGTGTATAGAAGAGCTGCACAGGGGTAACCTCAGGGAACATTATTAATGTTAAGTGGACACTTTGTGCTATAGGTGTACTTAGGGTATTGTGACTGTCAAAGGGGCTACAGGGGGTATTATTACTTTCCAGGGGGCAACATATGAACACTGTTTTCTAGAGCGCTGGTACAGGGCATTAAAATATTATACAGGTTTGTTTTACCATCTAGAGGGAACAAAGGAGGCATTTTCCTTTGGAAGCAGCACAGTATTAGGCATTATTTTGTGGGTCACTAAGAGGAGTGCTGTTTTTGTACCACACAGTAGGTGCAGTAATAGGGACACATACGGCAGCAGCGGCTCAGCATTGGGGTATCAGCAGGATGAGGAATTTGTGCAGGTTGGGAATAGATGAAAAAATGGGAAAAGTGAACGACTCCATGAGAAAGAACGTCAGCTGTAAGTTATTATATAGAACTGTGCTGTAATCTCTCATATGTTCTGCAGGACTGGTCTCTACTATTACGGTCACCATAAGGCAGTAATATCAGTGTTGGACTTTGTACAGTGAATTATTTTCAGTGGTGGCTAGGTCAACTTCTGAGGTTCCTCTATACCCATTGTTGGGCCAGGGTCACACTTGTGAGTGTGATGCGAGAAACTTGCATCAATACCCGGCGCTACCGCCGGCACTCGGGACTGGAGTGTGCGGCTGCATAGACATACATGCAGTCCTGAGTGCTGGCGGCAGCTCCGGGTATTGATGCGCGAGTTTCTTGCATCACACTCGCAAGTGTGACCCCGGCCTTAGGGTGCGCCAGCATAGCTGTGATCAGGGTTACTTGGTTAGGGGTCCAATCAGAAGACTTGCCACCATGAGCTGAACCTCTACCTATGCATCTGCCTAAACCCCAGACCCTGGAGCTGCTATTTTGTTCATGGGGAGAGGGGAGCCCTATTAAGTCTATTTCCTTTGATACCAAGTGGCCAAAACCTGTGCAGGACTCCGCTCTACAGAGGAACGAGCTTGAGGAGTGAGCAACTGGCCCAGTGGTCATGGGCTTTCAAGAGGGAAACTAACATCAGACCCAATCTGTCCTGCCAGGCAAAATCTAGCATCACAATCAGAGCTCCATATTGATCTTTGCCATCGGACCCTCACACTTTTTATATGTCTTTAATAGGATCCACATTCCTAAGGAATGACTAAGGAAGTCATTGCCTATAGTGAATAAAGCTCCATTATGATTCTTTCATATTGTTTGCAATAACCTGTTACATATGATCCTCCGGACGGACTATTATAGTTCTAAAAACAATCATTTATAAATAATGGAAATGTGTTCCTCGGTGATAATTTGCTGAGAATTTTCCATGTGGGATAATACAATGTTTGTTAATTTTGCCATGATCGGAAAGAATTTTCATGGGAAAATCACTCGGATGGTTGTAAAAACAAATCTTTGTATTTATGCCTTTCTCAATAATAAATACATCTCAAAACATTGGTTGCATCAGGGAAACATTTTTGTGGCTCTGCGTTAAGAATGTAAGAATTCTGATTACAAGTAAACATGAGAGAGTGGGATTTCAGATATGTTTTTTATGCCAAATTTTGCTTAACTCTAATGTACATATGAAGCACATTAAGATACTCATACAAATATTTTATATTTATGCATTTTTCAATACATATATGGGTATTAATAAACATTGTATGTACCGTATATATGTACGGTATATATACAACTTACAGTGGGTACGGAAAGTATTCAGATTCCTTTACAATTTTTCACACTTTCATTCATTGCAGCCATTTGGTAAATTCAAAAAAGTTCACTTTTTTCTCATTAATGTACACTCTGCACCCCATCTTCACTAAAAAAAAACAAATGTAGAAATTTTTGCAAATTTATTAAAAGAGAAAAACTGAAATATCACATAGTCATTAGTATTGAGACCCTTTGCTCAGTATTGAGTAGAAGCCCCCGTTTTAGCTAGTACAGCCATGAGTCTTCTTGGGAATGATGCAACAAGTTTTCACACCTGGATTTGGGGATCCTCTGCCATTCTTACTTGCAGATCCTCTCCAGTTCCGTCAGGTTGGATGGTGAACGTTGGTGGACGCCATTTTCAGGTCTCTCCAGAGATACTCAATTGGGTTTAGGTCAGGGCTCCGGCTGGGCCAGTCAAGAATGGTCACAGAGTTGTTCTGAAGCCACTCCTTTGTCATTTTAGCTGTGTGCTTAGGGTCATTGTCTTGTTGGAAGGTGAACCTTCAGCCAAGTCTGAGGTCCAGAGTACTCTGGAAGAGGTTTTCATCCAGGATATCTCTGTACTTGTCCGCATTCATGTTTCCTTCAATGACAACCAGTCGTCCTGTCCCTGCAACTGAAAAACACCCCCATAGCATGATGCTGCCACCACCATGTTTCACTGTTGGGATTGTATCGGGCAGGTGATGAGCAGTGCCTGGTTTTCTCCACACATACCGCTTAGAATTATCACCAAAAAGGTCTATCCTTGTCTCATCAGACCAGAGAATCTTATTTCTCATAGTCTGGAGGTCCTTCATGTGTTTTTTTAGCAAACTCTATATGGGCTTTCACATGTCTTGCACTGAGGAGAGGCTTCCGTCTGGCCAATCTGCCATAAAGGCCCGACTGGTGGAGGGCTGCAGTGATAGTTGACTTTGTGGAACATTCTCCCATCTCCCTACTGCATCTCTGGAGCTCAGCCACAGTGATCTTGAGGTTCTTCTTTACCTCTCTCACCAAGGCTCCCACGATTGCTCAGTTTGGCTGGACAGCCAGGCCTAGGAAGACTTCTAGTGGTCCCAAACTTCTTCCGTTTAAGGATTATGGAGGCCACTGTGCTCTTAGGAACCTTGAGTACTGCAGACATTCTGTTGTAACCTTGGCAAGATCTGTGCCTTTCCACAATTCTGTCTCTGAGCTCCTTGGCCAGTGTCAGGACTCTGAACATTTTTTACCTTTTGTGCATTACTGCCCTTTTCCAAGATGGCGTCTTTGGTCTCATGTGCACTGTTTCTTCCTGCTATAAAACTCCACCCCAGCCTTCAGTCTGTGCTAGAGTATTCTGCCTTGCATCCAGCTCCTGACCTCTGATTACTCCCTGGCTATACACCTGCTCCTGTTAACCTGTGTGGTGATCCTGCTACTCTGCTCTGAGTTCCTGCTGCATGCACAAGTTTCCAGTAATCCTCCTTCATCTGCTGCTCGTGTTTACTTCCATCTGCATTTGCTGGACATGTAAGCTGTTGCTGCTTTGCAATACCCTGAGACTATTAACCAGGCCTCCCTGGTTGAGCTAAGATATGATTTGAACTGCCTAATAAACATATCTATCTGTGTCTGGACTAAGACAAGGATTTATTCGTGTCAAGTATCCTCAAGAATAACTGTGCTTCATAGACTTTCTGCTTGATTCCTCTGAAGTTTCCTATAGACTGCTAAGCTGCGTTTATTATTTGCACCAAGTGTTGTGGACTTGAGTTCCCCTCTGCACCTGTTTGAATCACCGTGTGATAATATAGACTTTACCACTTATAAAACTGTGTCCTGTAGTTGTCTTGTTCCACACAAAGAGTCTCCTGAGTTATCCCCTATAATTATTACAGCCAGTTCCTTTGACCTCATGATCCTCATTTGGTCTGACATGCACTGTGAGCTGTGACGTCTTATATAGACAGGTGTGTGCCTTTCCAAATCAAGTCCTATCAGTTTAATTACACACAGCTGGACTCCAATGAAGGAGTAGAACCGTCTCAAAGAGGATCACAAGGAAATGGACAGCATGTGACTTAAATAGGAGTGTCTGAGCAAAGGGTCTGAGATTCTGAATACTTTTGACCGTGTGATTTTTCAGTTTTTCTTTTTTAATAAATTTGCAAAAATTACTACATTTCTGGGATTTTTATTCAGTCAAGATGGGGTGCAGAGTGTACATTAATGAGAAAAAAAATGAACTTTTTTTGAATTTACCAAATGGCTGCAATGAAACAAAGAGTGAAAAATTTAAAGGGGTCTGAATATTTTCCGTACCCACTGTAAGTATGGCTCCCATCCTGGCAAACTACAGCAATTGTTGAATTAAATGGATTTCTGTTCATCTATATGAGTGCCCATACTACAATACAGTGGTTAGTGCAGGTGGCCTCAACTTTCTCTACAGCATAACAGAATGTGCCACAGTCAGTGGACTGGCCCACCAAAGAACCGGATAATCTTCCGGTGGGCCCTGGCTTCTCCTTCTCCATAGTGCAAACCTTGCAGTTGCTATGGGGCTTTAAGTGGGGAGAAAGATGGGCCCTATGAATCAAATCCTCTGGTGGGCTCAACTCTTTGATAGGTTATTTCCTCCAATTTTGAAGTTTACATCCAGCAACATTTGCCCCGTGCCACTAATGTTACTTCCAAAGGAATATCTGCAGTTTCTCGCATTGCCTTCATGCATAATAGGGATTGCCCTTTGATATAAGTTACAGGTAGCAAATGGGTTACGTACTCTGGAAATGTGAATGTTGGAAACATACTGGCAAGGTTTCCAACTATCCAGGATTTCACGTGACTCTTGGCTTTAAAGGGGATGGAGTGTGTACATACTGGGTGGGTCAGGGGCATTTCTAGGAGGAATAGATGTGGGGTTTCTGAGAGGGGCCTGGCTGGGGGTAGGACTTAATCATCTCCAAAATTGTTGGCATTTATACACTGGATGTTCTTACAAAGCACGTGCTCACTATAAGGGCTCACTCACACCACTGTATTTTCCATTTGGACCATTGTTATGCTGTGGGGCCATGCATATGTCAAGACGGTCCAAGGAAAAATCACTGCACGCCTGAGCTTGATATGATATTTGGATCACACTCGGCCATGCAAGTCAATGAGTGCATGGAAAACAGCGGACTGCACTCGGATGACATCTGATTGCAGTCCAATTTTCCAGCACTGACAGAATGGAGCAGATGGAGACCTTTTTTTTAACCATTTTCTCCTCATCAGAGAAAATTTTAACACACTGTGATCAGAGTATGATTAGCATAATAACCCTGATTTTCTCAGATGTAGAATATACGCTGGTGTGACCCTAGATTGGTTCCAACATTTAAGATTCCATTGTTAGGTAACTTGCATCACTTTGCAAATTCCTGTTTTTTTTCTAATGTAGAAATTATTTTAATATAATGACATTAGCTTATCTGATACCACTAATTATGTTGTATTTCTTGTAGAAACATTATGTATCATGTTATCTATTGTAGATTTTTAAAGGGAATGTGTCAGGATGATTATATTAATAAAACTAGCGGATTGGATAAAAGTTGCTAACCATCCTGAAATTCCCCTCCAAAAAATAAGGCATTTTGACTGTAATTATTTTACAGATCACAGTTGATGTCTTAATATCAGAATTATGGGCTGTAAACAAATATCGTGAATAATCAATGATTTATTATGGTTTTCCAATGTGTGCGTACACAATATTGTCTGTCCGTGAATTTCTGTTTAAGTTGTTCAGAAAAAATAAAAAGTCAAGTTGACAATCCTGGTATGGATATATAGGTCTTAATTAGTGATGAGCGAACGTGCTGGGATAAGGTGTTATCTGAGCATGCTTGGGTGGTAACCCAGTGTCTTCGGCGTGCTCGAAAAATACAGGCGCATCTCACAAAATTAGAATATCATCAACAAAGTTAATTTATTTCAGTTCTTCAATACACAAAGTGAAACTCATATATTATATAGAGTCATTACAAACAGAGTGATCTATTTCACATGTTTATTTCTGTTAATGTTGATGATTATGGCTTACAGCCAATGAAAACCCAAAAGTCATTATCTCAGTAAAATAGAAAACTTTATAACACCAGCTTGAAAAATTATTTTAAAATCTGAAATGTTGGCCTACTGAAAAGTATGTTCAGTAAATGCACTCAATACTTGGTCGGGGCATCTATTACTTGATGGCATGTCAATAATATTTCAGCACTTGACCACTCCACCAATGTATTCCAGGTTAAATAGCATGTGGTTCTAAAGCCACTGTGCACATTGTGTTATTCGTAGCTCACCTCTCTGACTCTTGACCAGCTGGGAATATACACTGCTCAAATAAATAAAGGGAACACTAAAATCCCACATCCTAGATATCACTGAATGGAATATTCCAGTTGCAAATCTTTATTCATTACACAGTGGAATGCTTTGAGAACAATAAAACATAAAAATGATCAATGTAAATCAAAACTAATATCCCGTGGAGGTCTGGATTTGGAATAATATTAAAAATCAAAGTGGAAAATCAAATTACAGGCTGATCCAACTTCAGTGGAAATGCTTCAAGACAAGGAAATGATGCTCAGTATTGTGTGTGGCCTCCACGTGCCTGTATGACATGCTCCTGATGAGGCGGCGGATGATCTCCTGAGGGATCTCCTCCCAGACCTGGATTTAAGCATCAATCAATTACTGGCAGTCTGTGTTGCAACATGGCATTAGTGGATGGAACGAGACATGATGTCCCAGATGTGCTTGCTTTGATTCAGATCTGGGGAACGGGTGAGCCAGTCCATAGCATCAATGCCTTCATCATGCAGGAGCTGCTGACACACTTCAGCCACATGAGGCCTAGCATTGTCATGCATCAGCAGGAACCCAGGGCCAACTGCACCAGCATATGGTCTCACAATGGGTCAAAGGATCTCATCCAGGGACCTAATGGCAGTCAGGGTACATCTGGCTTACATATGGAGGGCTGAGCAGCCCTCCAAAGAAATGCCTCCCCACACGATTACAGACCCACTGCCAAACCGATCATGCTGGAGGATGTTGCAGGCAGCAGAATGTTCTCCACAACATCTCCAGACACTGTTACATGTCTTCATTGTGAACCTGCTCCGTGAAGAGCATTGGGTGCCAATATTAAATCTGCCAATCTTGGTGTTCTATGCAAATGCCAATCGCCCTGCACAGTGTTGGGCTTTAAACACAACACCCACTTCTGGACATCAGGCCCTCATACCACCCTTATGGAGTATGTTTCTGACAGTTTGAGCAGACACATTGATGTTAGTGGCCTGTTGGAAGTCATTTTGCAGGGCTATAGGACTGCTACTGCTGTTTCTCCTTGCACAAAGGAGGAGGTAGCGGTTCTGCTGATTGGTTATTGCCCTCCTATGGTCCTCCTACCACATCTTCTGGTTTACTGGCCTGTCTTCTGGTATCTGCTCACTTGCTCTGGACACTGTGCTGACAGACACAACTATCCTTCTTGCCACAGCTTTCATTGATGTGCCATCCTGGATGTGCTGAACTACCTGATCAATTTCTGTGGGTTGTAGACACCGCCTCATGCTACTGTACAGTAACTCTAGGGTGAGAGCAATGGCAAAATGGAAAAGTGACCAAAACAACAGCCAAAAAGGATGAGAACAGAGAAATGGTCTGTGGTCACCCCCTGCAGAACCACTCCTTTATAGCGGTTGTCTTGCTAATTGCCAGTCTTTTCTACCTGTTGTCTGTTCCATTTGTACAAGGCAGGAGAAATTGATTCACAATCAGTGTCACTTCATAACGGGACAGGGTGATTTCACAGAAGTGTGATTGACTTGGAGTTACATTGTGTGGTTTAAGTGATCCCTTTATTTTTTTGAGCAGTGTATTTTTGTATCCATGTACAATACTTCTTTTTCTGATGAAACCCTCCTAGGACAAGTAGCCGGATCCTCGAATATCGAACTTTCCAAACTCTCCACACTCCATAAAATGATCTATTGTCAAAAAGCAATTTAGATTTCTTTTCATTATGTATTTTAAAAAAAAAAGACTATAGAAGATGAGCTGATCCCTTGTGTCAGGATACGACGTCTGCCATAGTCGTCTTACTGAAATGAGTTTCCCACGCAAATAATTCTGGATGGATGGATATTACATTTTAATCCAAATTTAAGCTTAATAACTGTACTCTATTTTGAGCGTGGGAAATTAATTTCAACGTGGGCAGTGTGAATATTGCTGCCTCCTCCATTGCGCGGTATTATAAAAGTAATCTGCGGTGTTAGAATTATATCGAGAGTTTAACACAGGCAGTCGGCGCCCATCACCTTCTATTATCATGTAGGATAAATGAGAATAGTGTCATCTCCATTTATAGGGATGAAAACTGTAGACACAGAAAGGATGGCACAAGTCAAGGTAAGAGCATCCCCGGGGGCCCAGGTTCTTACATATTAAGAGAGTTGGGGAACAAAAGGGTCCATGAAGTCCGGTAGTGGTCTATGGACAACAAGCTGACTGTGGAGAAGATCACTTTTTGCAAGAGGTTAAATTCACACACAGCATTCTGCATTTTATGGCAAGTTGTCCTGCGGACAGTTGTCATTGTTCAAGTCAAAAGTTACAGGTTCCAAATACTGTGATTGCTAATATCTCCACAACGAAGAGGCTAAATTGTATGTATATGATATATATTAATGTCTTATATATATATATATATATATATATATTACTCTCGGGTATGGGGAGATCTAGTTACAGATTAAATCATGACTATCATTAGTATTGAGAGAAAGTAAAAAAGTGTAATAATAGATTTAAGCAAATGTATTTAGAAAAAATATGTGATTATTGTGAGAGACTTACGAGGCTTCTGAAATATTACAGCACTTTCTTTAAGTGTGTAGAAAAAGCAGCAAGTTTTGATACTTAAAGGGATTTTCCCAAGAACAAAAGTTCATTTTAATCAATAGATCTTGGAATAACAATAACTCTCACAATTGGATGTGTTTAAAAAAAATGTTCCTGTGCCGAGATAATCTTATAAATGTGCCCCTGCTGTGTACTGTGTAATGTCTGTGTCTGACATTGCAGGAACATGGTCTGATCATACCACAGCTCCTGGGCAGGGGAGGAAGCAAAAGAGTATACAGACACTACAGCACGGGATCGCAAAAGATGCTTTCTTTGAGGTAAAACATTGCTTAAAAACAGGCACGGAAATGTTCTATCTCACAAAAAGAATCTGCTGCGATCCCCCGCTATGATGTATGATGTATGAGAGGATACCTCTCTTTTGTGTTCCCCTTTTTCCCCTCGCCCAGGAGCTGTGGTATGATCAGACCATGTCCCTGTATGATCAGACACAGACATTACACAGTACACAGCAGGGGCACATTTATAAGATTATCTCAGCACAGGAACATTTTATTTAAACACATCCAATTATGGAAATTATTATTATTCCACAATCTATTGATTAAAATTAACCTTTGTTTGTAGGAAAACCCCTTTAAATGAAAATAATAACACAGCCAAATCTTAATAATTGCCACTCATTAGACAAATGTATAGTACAGCAGAGTGGGACTGGCATATCAAAGCCTTTTCTAATAAAATTACAAGAGTTTGTTCAGGTCACTAAAAAAATGTCCAATGCTTCCTTTATTTTAAAAAAAGTCATCCATGACTAAATTATTTTTTTACTATTAGCCAAAAAGCTAACAGGTATGTAGATATGTAGTTTTTAACTACCTGCCTGTTCTATTCAGCTGGTCCATGTCAACAGAGCAGCTCTTCTTCTTTTCTGTCGACAGGTCACGACTGCTGGTGTCATGCTGATTGACCGCTGGCTCCCTGCAGTTAGGCAGCTGGGAGCCAATTGTCAGATAGCATGGCATTGGCAGTCCCGCCCCATCAGAGCAGAGAGTAGGAGAAGGTGCTGCCCTGTTGGCGTGACTTCAGCAGAAAACTGTTGAATCACCAGCAGGAGAGGTCAATGACCGCTCTTTGCTGGCAGAGCTTTTTGCTGGGCGCAACAGGCAGGTTGTCAGCAACTGCCTTCCTGTTCAATCTTAGACCCACGTTAAAAATGTAATATAGTCCTGGATAATCCTTTTAACTTTGCAAAATAGATCAAAAACTAGTGTATGAGTTCATTCTCTCTCATAGGCCTTACGCCTTAGAGAGCATTCACACAGGCAAAGCAGTGTTGATACAAACGCTTTCCACAGATTGCCCAGCACCAAAACAAACTTGTAAAGATAAATCCCGGCATTGTCCAAGTGTTAAAGAACAGACCCTGCCTACTTACACACAGATGAGCTAGCCGCAGATCGGTCAAATAAAGCAGCTATTGTCCATAGCAATCACTGATACTTGTGGTTCTCTGCACACGGCCTGTGTATTTAATCATGATCACATATGTCAGTGTGGGCTCACCTGAACAGATTACAGACCTTTCTCCCAGAGTAAGCTTCATACAGAGAAGAGGTATGGTCCTACATGTCTTGGTTTCACCTGTAGCCCAAGTTCGAGCAGCTTCCAGCACCAAACAGAAGTATACAACTCCAGACACAGTTAACAATGAGCAGGCTGCAGTTTCCACATGGTTCTCTGCAACTCTCACAAAACATACAGCTTGCCGCAGTCTCCATTCAGAGAAAGACCCTGGCACATCTCCCTCAGCTACAGCTCACATGTGGGCTGTTCACTCACCAGCAGCACATTCAACTCTGCTTCATCCAGCAGACTGACACTCCTTCATGGGACTGCCACTCCAAGAAGTTTCTTCCTGGCAAACCTTGCAGGTGTATCTATTCAAGATCCTGCAGTGCTGGGATTTAACCCTGTCCTTCCCAGCTATGCTACATATCCTCCCCCTCTGCCCAAAGCTTGGTGCTGGGCACCATATGCCAAACCACAGTGTCAGCATGGGGTCACTCTACCAAAATGGTTTATTGGCTCCCAGCTTCCGGGGAACACCATTCACACATTTCACACAGGGCTCTGCTATCTACAGCTTACCCACAGGGCTCTGCTATTTACAGCGTACCTACATGACTGTGCTGTCTACAGCTTACACACAGAGCTCTGCTATTTACAGCTTACCTACATGACTGTGCTGTCTACAGCTTATAGCTTACACACAGAGCTCTGCTAACTACAGACTATATACAATGCTCTGCAGTACTCTACTACCTACAGATTACACGCAATGGTATGCCACCTACATATCATGGACACAGACTCTGCCGCCTGAACATCACCATTTTGACTGTTCACTCACATTTGACTCTTCTTCATCCAGCAGACTGACACTCCCTTAGAAAACTGACACGCCATGAAGCTACTTCCTGGTTCTAAGCAAAACCCTACAGGGGTATCTAATCAAGCCCCTCCAGAGCTGGGATTTAACTCTGTCCTTCCCAGCTATGCTACACTAGATATTACTTGCCCACTATTGCTCCTCCAGTGTCAACAATCCGCTGCTCTCTGCCGATGTTTGTTGAAAGGGCTGCAGCTATGATGCTTCCTCTATATTGTGTGACTGCTGCTGACAGTCATTTGCTTCAATGTTCATGTCATGGTAAACCAAGCAAGACAACTAAGCCCAGTGATTGCCCGCAGTGGTTAAGTGCTCCAGACAGGTTTTCACAACTATAGCGCTGATGATTTTGCTATGTTGCAGAAAAACAGCCTTTGACACATTTTTTAAGACAACCAGACACTCCCTTTTAAATTAAATAACAAAATTGTAAGTATATAATATTTATGCCAATTTTATAGATATTTTTAATTAATTTTAATCTTTTGTTTTAGAATACAATATTTGAAGGACGGAGTAACCCATGCACCAGATGGCTGGATCTTTGCTGGCATTCATCCATAAAAATAGGGAGATATCTTTATTCTTAATGAGTATTTTCTTACATATGACTAACACATATGTGTGTGTGTGTGTGTGTATATATAGTTAGAAAATGTTCCAAACATCCCATTCTGATCCTTCCAACGGCACCTTCAAGCATAATGATGGCTTTGCAATGATAGTAAAGACTTAATTATTATCAAATGACTTCTGCCGTTGGGTCACTATTCTTGTAATTACAAGCAATTCATGCCTATGCTAATTAGGACTCCGGCACAATCTTTTTTTATGAGGAAAGAGTGGGTGGGCAGATTGAATAAATGGAGATACAATGATGCTAATGATATTTTAACTTTAATTTTCTACATAAAGACAAGAAAAAAAAAAAATCACTTTCATGCCTCTGTCGTTTCCCACCATAATTTACTTAACCGCTTTGTTGCTGGTTAAATTCACAACGCGTTTCAGGCTGGGCTATAGAATTAATAGGCAACTTGAACTAGACGTAATTGATCGGCGTCCCTGAGTTGTCCATGTGGACCACACTTCTTATACTAATGTTACATTTAGACCTTATTTGACTTGGGCGATACAGTAAAAGCCTTCACTTTGATGGTTCCCAAAACACTTCAAGTCCCGAAATGTAACTGCCTCTGAAATGAAGGCTCTAGGCTTCTGATCTGTCTGATGACTTTCTACAGGCAGGGAAAATAAACAGTTATTATTACTTGAGACCAATTAAGGCTAGGTGAACTGAGGCGCTTAGAGATGAAGCCGTATCGCAGCTACGCTCAAGGAGAAGGTGGCCGAGTCTTCCCCTCCATCCACACCTCCCACCAGTAAAAGTTTTCTAGAAAAATGACTCATTAGTGCAAAGCACCTTCTGTAATGACATTTTAAAAGGTTAAGTGCGTACAGTCATTCCTTACAAAGTGCAGCCTCTCCTTTATTCCAGAGACATTGCTTATTGCCATACTAATTGTTTGTGAGGAGAAGACGTTTAACAAGGCAGAAGCATCATGATTACCAGATTGCCTGAAGAAGTCATGTAGGTCAATAATTATTTTACACGACTCGCAGCGTCCTGATTTGACCCATTGACCTGCTGCAATTCCACCCAGCAGATAGAAATATTCGGGTTCCTTGTACTTGAGGTTAAAAGAAGCAAGGTTCAATTGATACTAACTCCCAATATTTTATGATGATCCAAAGATCAAAACAAAACCCCAATGGGCCATCTGCCTCTTCAACCTTGAAAAAGAAGAAGAAGAAAAAGAAGAGAGAACACGTTGTTGACTTTGGGAAGTGGCAATTGGACGAATTCCTTCAATAGGTCAATCCCTTAATTAATTGTTTGTCAAAATTATTACCGTCCCTTTTAATAAAAACACGGAATCCGCTTTTTATTTGTCCAGTGATGATCTCAGTAGGACAGCAAAACATTTTTTTATTTTAAAGAGGACCTGTCACCAGATCACAAGTGACCAGTTTTTGCTCTTATATTCTAATTTTTACATTTTGTTATTATTATTTTAAATCCACCATATGGTTTCAAAGCTATGAGCCTTTTTAATTGGTGCTTATTTTTATATGATCTTAACCTAAGGGGGGTGTGGCTAACACAATAATAAAGAAAAATAGCTATAGGCATGCCCCCAAAGAACTTATAGCCATGCCCCCAAATAGTCCAGCGAGCCACACCCCCTAGGAAAAGACCATAACAATTAGTACTCAGTAAAAAGGCCTATATCTCTGGAACCATATGACGTATTTAAAAAAATAAAGTTTAAAAATTAGAGGAACAGCAGAAGTAAATATTGGATATTTTTGACCTTTAGAGGGGTTCATACTGATTTAAAACAATAAAATGCTCATTCCCATGTTGATTTGATCTCCGTTAATCTCAACTTCTTGGTTCCACTGGTGAACAACAAAAATGGCAGAAAGTCCCACTCATTCAATCAGTGGTAAGTTCCATAGAAAGATGATATTACAGAGCTGTCATTTACACAATGTTCAATACCCCCATTAAAATCCAGATGTTTCTTCATCAGTGGAGTTGGAATTAGATATCGCTGGAGAGGAAGGGGATGAGCATGTGCACTGTCGCTGGGTATCTGGAACATCAGATCGCGTTTATTACAAACACAGGATCTGTCTGCCTGTGAAATCCGTTTTGGAAAAGTAATTCCAAGTAACACCCCTGAATAAGATAACTGTTTTAAAGAAGTGGTCGGCCTTAGGCCAGAGTCACAGTGCCGTATAACACGGCCGAGTGCTATGCGATAAAACATCACACAACACTCGGTCCAGTGTTACACTATGGGGCAGCTCACATCTGTAACTATTTTGTCATGCCGATTTGGCAGCATGCTGCGATTGGCAGCAAAACTCAATTGTATGGGTGCGGGTGAAACATTGGACTGCACTTGGATGTCACCCCAGTGGAGTCTGATATACGCCGAGTCAGGCCATGGAGGAGATGGAGAAATTACTTTCTCCGTCTCGTCTGCACCTCTGTTGCGATTTTCTCATGCGAGAAGGATCGGAGCACAGAACACTGACACTCGGTTCGCGATCGCAGCAGAGCTAAAGCCGAGGGTCATTAGCATATCGCATGGGATACCATGTGCTGGTGTGATTTCAGCATTAGGCTACAAGTCTGCAGTCACTCTATGTGAGTGCGGACTTGTGAATCCTCACATGTGCCGACTAGATGAGTGCAGACTCATTCAATGCAAGTTTGTTATGCAATGTGTAGCTGACATGTGGCTGGGAATATGCTAATCACATACTTGGTCACATGACACTGGTACCGGAAAACCCTTACAGTAAAGCCTACGACTGGACAACCCCTTTACTGTTCAGTAAGTAAATTGGGTGCAATGTTTGTTATCAAATAAATCCAGCCTCTGTTTGAAGACTTCCATTCAAGGAGTACTCACCACCTCTCGCGGCAGCCTGGTCCACTCAATGATCACCCTCACTGTCAAAAAGTTTTTTCTAATATCTAATCTGTATCTTCTCCCTTTCAGTTTCATTCCATTGTTTCTTGTGTTTCCATGTGCAAATGAGAATAAGGATGATCCATCTAAACTGTGACATCACTTGTCATGAATTTGATGAACCAGTCTCGCCATGCTCCTGTCCCACCCTAGCTCTGCCCATCTTGTTGGAGGAAAAAAATGGCAAAAGTCAAAAAATTTTGATGCGGCCAAATATTGCACAAAAATGTTGCAACTTTTCAAAGCTTTTTATGTCAAAATATTGACTTAAAAGCTTTGATGAATAGGGGCTATTGATAGTGATGAGCGAGTATACTCGTTGCTCGGGTGATCTCCGAGTATTTGTTAGTGCTCGGAGATTTTGTTTTCATCCCGGCAGCTGAATGATTTACAGCTATTAGCCAGCTTGATTACATGTGGGGATTCCCTAGCAACCAGGCAACCCCCACATGTACTCAGGCTGGGTAGTAGCTGTAAATCATTCAGCTGTGGCGAAGAAAACTAAATCTCCGAACACAAACAAATACTCGGAGATCACCCGAGCAACGAGTATACTCGCTCATCACTAGCTATTGTCTGTAAAGCACTGAGGAATATGTTGGTGCTAAATAATAATAATAATAGCTACCTCCAATAGGTGGCACTACTAAGACTTTTTTTTGCCCCCCCTTGGGAGAAAGCTGATTAGCGTATTCGTCCCATGAAGTACGGTATTAAAATAAGACTTCAAGCACAACTGATCTCTGGAATAAGAGCCGCCAATTCCCCCCAAATTGGTAATTCTCACATGCCCTTTCCATGAAGAAGTCCTCAAAACCGTACCCAACATTCAGGTTTCAGCCTAATCAGAGATTGAAGCTGTTCACATTTATATATAAGTTATAGCGCTGCTACTGATACAGATTACGTTGTTTTAGTCATATTTCAGAATGAAACATAGGAGCAGATTAATGGAACAAATAATCTAACAGTGTGAATATTGTGTTCCACTTGCACAAATCAACCTCGGAGGTTAGATGTTTGCACCGGCTCTGGATAAATCTATTGAATACGCTAGTAGCATGTAAATAATACATGTAATAAGCATATAAACACATAATAAACTGTGACTCTAACCCCTGTATCACTACTGCAAAGGTAAATTTTATCACCAAACTGTCACTCATAAAATTATTTATGTCACAGAGTAAGTCAAGCTTCTGTTTTCTTTTTTTTATGATGTAGTAGAGCAGAAAATCCAGTTTTATACACTAGATATTTTTGAACATATGCGAATGATAATACTGTTCCGATTTGTGTTTTATAAGGAAAATCAGCAATGTTGGATAAACAAATAATTTGCCTCTTCAAAACCACAAATAATGCAGTCACACAGTTACCTAATAATGCCGCTATACAAGGAGCAAATAATGTAATGATACTGCTACTGAATATACCAAGACCAATATTACTAATAAGAACGCTATATAAAGGCAATATAATACCGCAGCACGACAGTGAACAGTTACCTAATAATACCGCTATATGAGGAGCAAATAATGTAATGATACTATTACTGAATATACCAAGACCAATATTACTAATAATAACGCTATATAAGGGCCATATAATACCGCAGCACGACAGTGAACAGTTACCTAATAATACCGCTATATGAGGAGCAAATAATGTAATGATACTGTTACTGAATATACCAAGACCAATATTACTAATAATAACGCTACATAAGGGCCATATAATATTGCCGCATGACAGTGACTGAATAAAGACATCATACTGTCACTGAATAAAAAGCACTATATTAATACCAATAATACCACTATTCAGTGACAATGCAGTGTTCAGGGGTATACCGTTCATAGCGGCCACTATGGGGCCTGTGAGTTCCGGGTGGCAAGCATCGCTATGTATCGGGCCTCCTCTACGTCACAATTTTAGCGATATCTGTATCCTCAGGACACAGATACAATTGAATAGAATGGTGAATCAGGAGCCAAAGCTTGAGTGGGAGACTGTGGAGCCCTCATACTAAATGGGGGCATCATACGGACACGTAATACACTGTATATGTGGCCTGAAACTGTGGGCGGGGGATTCACCATGGGGGTGCCATGCTCACTGTGTGTCTGTGGGGAGGGGAGGAATTTTGGGGAGCACTATACTCTATAATGGCTACAAAATGAGCTTTGCTGGTGAGAACACTAAGGAGTTTTGACCGTATATATATATTTTTTGTTAGGGATTACTTTTGCTATGGGGCTCTATGACTTCTATGTACTGTATGCCACTGGTAGTGGTAGATATGCTTTGCTGATGGTATAAGAGATCACGCTATAGATAAATTCCAGTGATGTTCACTTTTCACATTCTTCTCCTCCAGGCCCAGACCGCAATGAACACTTCTTCAACCACAATTCATCTAATCTCTTCCGGCATATTCCCCACGTAGTGTCAATCTCTACCTAAACTCACTATCTAGTGCCCCAGAAGAAAACTGAACCCCATATGGTAATACTGGCCCTCTTTGTTTTGCGCACAGTAATGGCTACCTCTACAGGCACCATACTCGGTAATAGTGCCCCCTTTTAGGCACCACACATTAATAGTGCTGCTTTCAGTGCCTGCAAGAAAATA
This sequence comes from Ranitomeya variabilis, assembly GCF_051348905.1. Classification (NCBI taxonomy): domain Eukaryota; kingdom Metazoa; phylum Chordata; class Amphibia; order Anura; family Dendrobatidae; genus Ranitomeya; species Ranitomeya variabilis. The sequence goes on along the minus strand of NC_135235.1, from coordinate 43,465,786 downwards.
ACAGAGCACCCATAGTGCCTCAACTAAGTAATATTCACCTCTACATGATAATGCCTCCCCTTCTGCCATCCCATAATTATGCTATTTCTTTTAACACCCCCCACACCGTTAAAGTTGCCGTATAATCCACCATTGAGAAATAATGCCTTTTTATACCCAGCATATTGTTCCCCCATGCATTAACCACGCTCCTTTTTATGCCCCCTATAAATTATGCCTCATTTTGCCCATACAGTAGTAGGGTCCCAACACAGTACAAATGTCCGTCCTTTATAGTCCCACACAGAAGTAGTGACTCTGGAGTAATAAAAAACAAGTTTAAACCCTTTTCTAATGACAAGCTGTCACTTCATGTTTGCGCCACCAGAAAGCCCGGATGTAGTGACCACCTATGCCAGGCCACTGACATACTATTGTCTTTTATGTCGAAGGACTAAATAAGTAAATCGAAGGGAAATGGCTCCCTGATCTGCATTAGTTTTCAATTACATTGGTGTCATGAGGATGCAGAAATAGGATATGAAGCATCTGACCAAAAATCTGGGGCACATGCCCCAGATAACCAGTGTAAATGATGGCAATGTTTACTAGTGGATTTATAATATATGTCCTAGTATTTATCGGTAAACCATGTCGAGGACAAAACACATATTCACCCTCAGGGCCCTACAAGTGATACTGCTATAAGGGGTCTAATATATATGAGTCGAAAAAATGCACCTCAGATTTTCTAAATGTATAAATTCTTTAAAATATGTATATGAGGCTGAAACTATGCTATTTCTCACTTTTCCATCCTTCAAAAACGCTTTCTGGACTAACCAGAAATTAGCAGATGTGACAAAATTCAAATTCGGCAAATCGAGTAGACGCTACCGGAAAATTCAATTTTCAGCCAAGTTGTACTCCGCGAATGCAATTTTCCATGTTAGGCTTTGGGAGAGATATGTGTAACATGAAACTAATAATTACCTTACCACTGTCCCGACACACCCGTAGCCCACCATCTGGTCCTCTTCTTTCCACAGTGGCGCTCTGATGTCTTCACTCTAGAACAGGACTTCTGACTGCAACCAGGCCTTGTAGGTCACATGTTGAGACATGACTAAGTTATGATGCGCCGTTACCTTGCGGCCAAAAGTCCTGTTCTAGAGGGAAGAGAGCAGTACATGACTTCGGAGAGAAGAAGCCCTAAAAAGTGGAAAGTGGACACCGGAGTCATGGTGGATGACAGGACAGGTGAGTGGTCAGGTAGTTATTATTTGTTGTTGTTTTTTTACCCTTTTGGTGACCTTCTACAGTTTAGTAATATGGTGGTCGCACAGGGCTAATTACAAAAATATGTATTCTGTAGCATATGTATTTTTGGAAAATTCAAGTAGAATTCAATTCTACTTGAATAAATTCTACTCTAGTATTAACTCAAGAAATACGTCTCTGTTCTCACTTGTGTTCTTTTCTATCCAAAGTTTCATGCCTGGTCAGAAACCTGCGGAAATGAATTCTACTTCTCTGCTATTCCAGCCAACAAAAATCTGAAAAACCTGATGGACCCATTAAATCTCAATGGAGAAAATATGTACCATAACGTATCCAAGAACCATCATTTCCATCATGGATTCTGTTAAAAAAAATTATACCAATGTTAACAATGCCTATAAATTTCAGTAATTTGCAGAAATATTAGAACTTGAATTTCTTCAACAAAGAGTACCCAGGACAAAGAAATAAGTGCAGGTGTGAATTGTGTCTGGTTTCAAAGGCTTTTGAGAAGAAATGCTTTCTAACTCATCACCAAGTTTCTCCATTCTGGGCACTAATGATTGTCACATAAGTCACCAAAGAGACCTAATAGAATCGGAATAATATTTCCATGTTCTAGAGAGTTTTATAATAAGGGTTATTCTTCAAAATCATTGTTTAGCTGCTCAGATTATGATTGTGACCCTTGGAACTCTTCAAGAAAGTTACTAACATCAGTAAATCAATTTACCAATGTCCACTTTCCCAGCAGTGGTTGTGTGTAATTCAGGAATTAATTTATATGAACGGTTCTTTTATTTTTGAAAATCGTGGTTTTTTTTTCTTTTAATATCTAAAACATGGTTCTTTCAATGACCTGTTTGTTTCTCAAAGCAGTTTTTATAGCTACAAAAGAGGTGAGAAAGGTCCTTTTCAAAGTCGGTTAATCCTCATTAGCATTACTTTATCTTCCAGGGCATGTATAATTTAAAATGCAAAAGTTATGTCTGAAGTCCTGTAGGAATTAAGCACACCCTTTTAGAGCTTCAGAGAAGAAACATTTTATTATTGAAAACTAGAGTGAAACCTACACGAAGGGGGTCAAGCCTGGAAATAACGGCATGAAAGGCTGTTCGACAGGAAAGATGAATACTGTGTGCTAGGAATAGACCCTCTAGCGGGCAATTCTCCATATTGTGTAATTAGGAGCCGCTAGAAATAATTTAGAAGAGAACATGCTATACCTGATGAAAAGGCAAAAAAGAAAAGCAGATAAAAGGCAATTTAAGCAACTAATCTAATTATGTCTTTGAAGACAATAGTCCTGGCATTGAGTGAGAGATAATGGTCAAACCTTACAACCAAATTTGACAATCATTCCAATACTTTGACCAAGTAAGGCTGGCCATAAACTTTAGATAGCTTTTGGCCAAATGGTTGACCCAACCTACCTATACATACACACGCATGTGTGCACATGTTCTACATGGGGACAGGGAAATAATCTGATTCTAGACACCTCTATCTCCAATGAAAAAGAAAGGAATGGACCATGTTGAAATCCAACTGGCCAGATCCAATTTTTTCCCAATATCAACCAGCAGAAGAGAATCGGGACAACTTTACAAATTAGATTGTCAACCCGTAAAAGGTGCTTCTACACCTTAGTGGTCACCAGAATACTTTTTCATCTGACCACTATCTCTACCAACCACCTTATACACATACATGCTCCACATTTTTGAGCATGCATGTGTCTTCAAATTACTATTAGACACCTCTGTGGAAAGATTATCTTCCAGGGGTACCAAAGAATTGGCCATTGTACTTTAACATTCATACTAAAAGCAAGGCCACCTAAAGAGAAATTAAGACTCTCCTAAAATTCAAGAATGAACACAGTAAATGAGGACAAAACCATTTACCTGGCCAGGTCATAGAACTAATCAGGAAGCAGGAAACCGATGTAATGAAGATGGAGGCAACACAAAATTCTGATGAGACAACCACTAACAACCAACCAATTCATGCTCAGTATTAAAATTGCACACAAAAAAGGCTTGTATAGAGTGCTGGTCACACACAGATAATGCACAGTCTGGCTTACAACCTCTTAGTTATGCCCATACTATTAGTCTAGGGGGGCTGCCCAACCTTATATAAGTGCACCCACCAGCACAGACACCGTAGTTTACAAGTTCAACATTGACGGGCCTGGCTGCACCCTGGATAAAAAAATAACATGCAAAAAAAATAATCTATGTAATAAACATGAGGTATTAGTCGATACTTTGGCCAAAATACTCAAGCTTGCTACCCATGTCAACGGTCCTCATACACGAGTCCCTATACTATTATTAAAAGCAAAGTCTCAGAAAGACGAATTAATATTCCCCCAAAAATTCAAGAATTACACAGACTAAAAGGACAACATTATTTACCTGCCCTGGTCTCAGAACAGAATGCAGATGATGCCTCCATCTTTATTACATAGGTTTGCTGCTTCCTGAATTAGTTCGGTTGCCCTTTTTTGCGGTGTTAATTTTGTCATTTAACACTTCTAATCCTTTTTTTTCCATAACACTATCCATCAGAGGGGAGAAGCGGAAGGCCCCTAAACACATTAGATGATCATCCGGTCCTATCAAAATCCATGGTGAAATTCGATGAGTTGTGGCACTAGAACATTACTTTTTTCCATGAGTCTTAGATAATAGGAAAATAGTAGAATCCAAGGTTCTTAGTTCTGTTTGATTGTTGTACGTGTAATGTTGCTATTTTGTTTTTATTCTTATGTGTTTTCCAGATTTAACATTGGAATCAAGTAATGTGACTGAATCATCGTCATTTTTCCAGTCTTTATTAAAGATCAGAAATCCAATGAGGGCAAATACCCTTGAAGAATATAATGTTGCACACTCATACTCAATCATGGTCAATAATGGGATGGTCTTTTATTATTAGGCTTTATTGTTTGTGTGTGCCATTTTTTTCAGTGTGGATATTAAATATTAATGTATTCGGACCCGGTGACATGTCACACCTTGGCCAATGAAAAATCGCAAAGAGTGAGGTTAAAGCGGTCACAGGTTAGAATGTGGAATCAATCAGAATATAAGAAGAAAGGACGGGAGCGCTCAGTGTTGTTATCATGCTGATAATTATCATTTGTGAACAATTATACTTTCAATACAGGATATAAAGCCCTGGTCTGGAAAAATATATTAAAACTATTTATTTAGCTAATATTGGCAGCTTAAACATAATCAAGTCACCAGGAAAGGAAACGGTGGGGGGGTCACATTGCGGCCACATTTGCCATATACATTACATATTTTTATATTTTGCTTGATTTTATATCCATTTATGGGGAGGAAATATTTTTTATTTATTTTATTTTGGGCATGAATATTTATGCAAAATGTGTTTATACATATATATCACATGACTTGGTGAGTCATACGGAAACTGTATAGTAAATGATGTGTGACATGGTGACCACATTTACTATGCACATGCCATATATATGCATTCAGTTTTATTTCATGTACTGTTTATGTTTCTAATATTTTTAATAAGATATGATATTTTTACTTGGGTATACCTATTTTTTTTAACTCAGTTATTTGTTTTCTTGGTGGATTACATGATGGCCACATCTGTCAAGTACAATTATGGCTGAAAGTGTTGTCACTCTTAAAATTGTTCCAGCAAATGAAATATTTTTCCTAGAAAATTATTGCATATTTTGTTATATGGATGTTATATGTTTATTTCCTTTGCGTGTATTGGGACAACTAAAAAAAAACAAACCAGAAGTCAGCTGGAGAAAACTGTTGGCACCTTTCCGAAGTTGTGGATAAACAACTTTGTGCCAAGCATGTGATGCTCGTCCAAACTCACCTGTGGCAAGTAAGAGGTGTGCGCAATATGGAGATCACACCTGAAACCAGATAAAAAGGGGAGAAGTTGACTCAATCTTTGCATTGTGTGCATAAGCATGGACAACAGAAAGATAAGAAGAGAACTGTCTGAGGACTTGAGAACCAAAATTGTTGAAAAATATCAACAATCTCAAGATTAAAAGTCCATCTAATGATATCTTGATGTTCCTTTGTCTACGGTGCACAAAACAATCAAGAAGTTTACAACCCATGGAACTGTAGCTAATCCCTCTGAATGTGGATGGCAGAGAAAAATTGACGAAAGGTTACAGTGGAGGATAGGGTTGAGCGACTTTCATTTTTATAGGATCGGGTCGGGTTTCACGAAACCCGACTTTCTCAAAAGTCGGGTCAAGTGAAATCGGCCGATCCTATAAAAAAGTCGGGGTCGGCCGAAACACGAAACCCAATGCAGTGCAATGGGATACTATGGTTCCCAGGGTCTGAAGGAGAGGAAACTCTCCTTCAGGCCCTGGGATCCATATTTAAGTGTAAAATAAAGAATAAAAACAAAAAATATTGATATACTCACCTCTCCGACGCAGCCCGATGTAACCGGCAGCTTCGGTGTTATGGACCTGGTGGTTAGGTGCACCAGGAATGACCTGATAGTTAAACACGGAATCAGGACGAGCTCTGGGGAAATGGGAACTCTGCTGACCGAAAACCCTACTCCTATCAACACAACTAGAAACAGCCGTGGAGCATGCCTGACACTGCCTAGACGCCTCTTCACAGCCTAAGAGCTAACTACCCCTAAAGAAAGGAAACAAAGCCTTACTTGCCTCAGAGAAATTTCCCCAAAGGTAAAAGCAGCCCCCCCACAAGTATTGACTGTGAGATAAGAGGAAATCACAAACACAGGATGAAATAGGTTTTAGCAAAGAGAGGCCAGTCTAACTAAACAGATTGAGGATAGAAAAGGGATCTTTGCGGTCAACACAAAAAGCTACAAAAACCATGCAGAGTGTGCAAAAAATACCCCCGCACCGACTCACGATGCGGTGGTGCACTCTGCACCCCCAGAGCTTCCAGCTAGCCAGGTAGTTTCATGATAGCAAGCTGGACTAGAACTTAGCAAGAAAAACCATATGTAACAAATGAACAAGCAGGAACTTAACTTGTGCTGGAGTAGACAGGTCCTCAGAAAGATCCAGGAGAGATCTGAACCAGTACTAGAACATTGACAGCTGGCATGGAGTAACGATCTGAGTGGAGTTAAATAGAGAATCAGCCTAGCCCCAAACGAGGGCAGCTGGAGAAGGAATCTCAGAACCAGCAGCTCCACTCACAGCCAACAGAGGGAGTCCACAGATAGAACTCACCGAAGTACCATTCATGACCACAGGAGGGAGTTCGAGAACGGAATTCACAACAGTACCCCCCCCTTGAGGAGGGGTCACCGAACCCTCACCAGAGCCCCCAGGCCGATCAGGATGAGCCAAATGAAAGGCACGAACTAAATCGGCAGCATGGACATCAGAGGCAACAACCCAGGAATTATCCTCCTGACCATAGCCCTTCCATTTGACCAAGTACTGAAGTTTTTGTCTCGAAATACGAGAATCCAAAATCTTCTCCACCACATACTCCAACTCCCCCTCGACCAACACCGGAGCAGGAGGATCAATGGAGGGAACCATAGGCGCCAAATATCTCCGCAGCAACGACCTATGGAACACATTATGGATGGCAAAAGAAGCAGGAAGGGCCAAACGAAATGATACAGGATTAAGAATTTCAGAAATCTTATAAGGACCAATGAAACGAGGCTTAAACTTAGGAGAAGAAACCTTCATAGGAACATAACAAGATGATAACCAAACCAAATCCCCAACATGAAGTCGGGGACCAACACGGCGACGGCGGTTAGCAAAACGTTGAGCCTTCTCTTGGGACAAGGTCAAATTGTCCACCACATGAGTCCAAATTTGTTGCAACCTGTCCACCACAGAATCCACACCAGGACAGTCCGAAGGCTCAACCTGCCCTGAAGAAAAACGAGGATGAAAACCAAAATTACAAAAAAAAGGCGAAACCAAAGTAGCCGAACTGGCCCGATTATTAAGGGCGAACTCAGCTAATGGCAAGAAGGTCACCCAATCATCCTGATCCGCAGAAACAAAGCATCTCAGATAAGTTTCCAAAGTCTGATTGGTTCGTTCGGTTTGGCCATTTGTCTGAGGATGGAAAGCCGAAGAAAAAGACAAATCAATGCCCATCTTAGCACAAAAGGACCGCCAAAACCTTGAAACAAACTGGGAACCTCTGTCAGACACGATGTTCTCCGGAATGCCATGCAAACAAACCACATGTTGGAAAAATAATGGAACCAAATCAGAGGAAGAAGGCAATTTAGGCAAGGGTACCAAATGGACCATTTTAGAGAAGCGATCGCAAACCACCCAGATGACTGACATCCTTTGAGAAACAGGAAGATCTGAAATAAAATCCATGGAAACATGTGTCCAAGGCCTTTTCGGGACCGGCAAGGGCAAAAGTAACCCACTGGCACGAGAACAGCAGGGCTTAGCCCGAGCACAAGTCCCACAAGACTGCACAAAAGAACGCACATCCCGCGACAAGGAAGGCCACCAAAAGGACCTAGCCACCAAATCTCTGGTACCAAAAATCCCAGGATGACCAGCCAACACCGAACAATGAACCTCAGAGATAACTCTATTAGTCCATCTATCAGGGACAAACAGTTTCTCCGCTGGACAACGGTCAGGTCTATCAGCCTAGAACTCCTGCAGCACCCGCCGCAAATCAGGGGAGATGGCAGACAGAACTACCCCCTCTCTGAGAATACCAGCCGGCTCAGGAACCCCAGGAGAATCAGGCACAAAACTCCTTGAAAGGGCATCAGCCTTCACATTCTTAGAACCCGGAAGATACGAAACCACAAAATTGAAACGGGAGAAAAACAGCGACCAACGAGCCTGCCTAGGATTCAACCGCTTGGCAGACTCGAGATAAGTCAGATTCTTGTGATCTGTCAAGACCACAACGCGGTGCTTGGCTCCTTCAAGCCAATGTTGCCACTCCTCGAATGCCCACTTCATAGCCAACAACTCCCGATTGTCAACATCATAATTACGCTCCGCAGGCGAAAACTTTCTCGAAAAGAAAGCGCATGGCTTCATTACAGAGCAATCAAAACTTCTCTGAGACAAAACAGCCCCTGCTCCAATTTCAGAAGCATCAACCTCGACCTGAAAAGGGAGCGAAACATCTGGCTGACACAACACAGGAGCCGAAGAGAAACGACGTTTCAACTCCTGAAACGCCTCAACGGCCGAAGAGGACCAATTCACCACATCAGCATCCTTCTTGGTCAAATCAGTCAATGGTTTAACAACACTAGAAAAATTAGCGATGAAGCGACGGTAAAAATTGGCAAAGCCCAGAAATTTCTGAAGGCTCTTCACAGATGTAGGCCGAGTCCAATCATAAATAGCTTGGACTTTAACAGGATCCATCTCGATAGTAGAAGGGGAAAAAATGAAGCCCAAAAAGGAAACCTTCTGAACTCCAAAGAGACACTTAGATCCCTTTACAAACAAGGAATTAGCACGAAGGATCTGGAACACCATTCTGACCTGCTTCACATGGGACTCCCAATCATCCGAAAAGACCAAAATATCATCCAAATATACGATCATGAATCTATCCAGATACTTTCGGAAGATGTCATGCATAAAGGACTGAAACACAGAGGGAGCATTAGAAAGGCCGAATGGCATCACCAGGTACTCAAAATGGCCCTCGGGCGTATTAAATGCTGTTTTCCATTCATCGCCCTGTTTAATACGCACGAGATTATACGCCCCTCGAAGGTCTATCTTGGTGAACCAACTAGCCCCCTTAATCCGAGCAAATAAATCAGACAGTAAAGGCAAAGGGTACTGAAATTTGACCGTGATTTTATTAAGAAGGCGGTAATCTATACAAGGTCTCAGAGAACCATCCTTCTTGGCCACAAAAAAGAACCCTGCTCCCAATGGTGACGACGACGGGCGAATATGCCCTTTCTCCAAGGACTCCTTTATATAACTCCACATAGCGGCGTGTTCTGGCACAGACAAATTGAAAAGTCGTCCCTTAGGGAACTTGCTACCAGGAATCAAATTAATAGCACAATCACAATCCCTATGAGGAGGTAGGGTACTAGACATGGGCTCATCAAATACATCCCGGTAATCCGACAAAAACTAAGGGACTTCAGAAGGAGTGGAGGAAGAAATAGACAATAATGAAACATCCCCATGTACCCCTTGACACCCCCCAACTGGACACCGACATTGATTTCCAATCCAATACTGGATTATTGACCTGCAGCCATGGCAAACCCAACACGACCACATCATGCAGATTATGCAACACCAAAAAGCGAATATCCTCCTGATGCGCAGGAGCCATGCACATAGTCAACTGAGTCCAGTACTGAGGCTTATTCTTGGCCAAAGGCGTAGCATCAATTCCCCTCAAAGGAATGGGATGCTGCAAGGGCTCCAAGAAAAAACCACAGCGCCTGGCAAACTCCAAGTCCATCAAATTCAGGGCAGCGCCTGAATCCACAAATGCCATAACAGAATAGGATGACAAAGAGCAAATCAGAGTAACGGACAGAAGAAATTTAGGCTGTACAGTACCAATTGTTTTTGAACTTCTGAAATTTGGATCTATCCCCAGAAAACAAATCAGGAATTGGAATTCTAGGCTCCAACATAGGATTCTGAACTACATAATCTTGAATGTTTTGTACCCTTGCAGCGAGTTGATCTACACTAGAGGACAAACCTTGAATGTCCATATCCACACCTAAGTTCTGAACCACCCAGAGTTTAAGGGGAAAAGAAAGGCAAAACACACTGCAGAGAAGAAAAAAAAAATGGTCTCAGAACTTCTCTTTTCCCTCTATTGAGATGCATTAACACTTTGTGGGCCAGCTGTACTGTTATGGACCTGGTGGTTAGGTGCACCAGGAATGACCTGATAGTTAAACACGGAATCAGGACGAGCTCTGGGGAAATGGGAACTCTGCTGACCGCAAACCCTACTCCTATCAACACAACTAGAAACAGCCGTGGAGCGTGCCTGACACTGCCTAGACGCCTCTTCACAGCCTAAGAGCTAACTACCCCTAAAGAAAGGAAACAAAGCCTTACTTGCCTCAGAGAAATTTCCCCAAAGGTAAAAGCAGCCCACCCACAAGTATTGACTGTGAGATAAGAGGAAATCACAAACACAGGATGAAATAGGTTTTAGCAAAGAGAGGCCAGTCTAACTAAACAGATTGAGGATAGAAATGGGATCTTTGCGGTCAACACAAAAAGCTACAAAAACCACGCAGAGTGTGCAAAAAATACCCCCACACCGACTCACGATGCGGTGGTGCACTCTGCACCCCCAGAGCTTCCAGCTAGCCAGGTAGTTTCATGATAGCAAGCTGGACTAGAACTTAGCAAGAAAAACCATATGTAACAAATGAACAAGCAGGAACTTAGCTTGTGCTGGAGTAGACAGGTCCTCAGAAAGATCCAGGAGAGATCTGAACCAGTACTAGAACATTGACAGCTGGCATGGAGTAATGATCTGAGTGGAGTTAAATAGAGAATCAGCCTAGCCCCAAACGAGGGCAGCTGGAGAAGGAATGTCAGAACCAGCAGCTCCACTCACAGCCAACAGAGGGAGTCCACGGACAGAACTCACCGAAGTACCATTCATGACCACAGGAGGGAGTTCGAGAACGGAATTCACAACACTTCGGTACCTCAGAATGAGCGCTTGAAAGACCTTAGATGACGTCGCGGCCTGTGATTGGTCGCGTGGCGGTCATGTGACCGCCACGCGACCAATCACAGGCCACGACGTCATCTAAGGTCTTTCAAGCGCTCATTCTGATGTTGGTTACATCGGGCTGCGTCGGAGAGGTGAGTATATCAATATTTTTTATTTTTATTCTTTATTTTACACTTAAATATGGATTCCGATACCGATTCCCGATATCGCAAACATATCGGAACTCGGTATCGGAATTCCGATACCAGATTCAGAAGATCGCCGACCTCATGGCCGACCCCACACAGGGGTCAGGTCGGGTTTCATGAAACCCGACTTTGCCAAAAGTCCGCGACTTCTGAAAATGGCTGACCCGTTTCGCTCAACCCTAGTGGAGGATAGTCCGGATGGTGGATAAGCAGCCCCAATCAAGTTCCAAAGAAATTCAAGTTGTCTTGCAGATTCGGTGTGCATCAGTGTCAGTGCGCACTATGCAGTAACGTTTGAATGAAATGAAATGCTATGGCAGGAAACCCAGGAGGACCCCACTGCTGACAAAAAGACATAAAAAAGTTAGACTGCAGTTTGTAAAAATGTACGTGCGTAAACTAAAATCCTTCTGGGAAACCGCCTTGTTGACAGATGAGACCAAGAGCGAGCTTTTTGGTAAAGCACATTATTCTACTGTTTACAGAAAACTGAATAAGGCCTACAAAGAAAAGAACTCAGTACAATCAAATATAGTGGAGGGCCAAAGATGATTTGAGGTTGTTTTGCTGCCTCTGGCACTTGGCACTTGGTGCCATGACTCTGTGCAAGGAATCATGAAATCTGAAGATTACCAAAGGATTTTGGGTTGCAATGTAGTGCCCAGTATCACAAAGCTGGGTTTGCGTCCTAGGTCATGGGTCTTCTAGTAGGACAATGATCTGAAACATACTCCATGAAGACCCCATTAATGGATGGAAACAAAGCACTGGAGAGTTCGGAAGTGGCCAGCAATGAGTCCGGATCTAAATCCCATTGAACACCTATGGAGAGATCTTAAAATTGCTGTTGGGAGACTGCACCTTCAAATAAGTGAAACCAGGGACAGTTTTCAAAAGAAGTGTGGTCCAAAATTCAGAAGTTGAGAGGTATAAGAAGCTTGTCCATGGTTATAGGAAGTGTTTGATTGAAGTTTTTTATTCCAAAGGGAGTGCAATCAAATATTAAGCTGAGAGTGTCAACAATTATGTCCTGCCCGTTTTGGGGGTTTTGTGGGCAATTATGTGCAATTTTCTCCATTCCAATACACACAAAGGAAATAAACATGTGTATAACAAAACATGTGTAATTGCAATAATTTTCTGGGACAAATACTTCATTTTCTGGAACAATTTCAAGGGTGCCAATGCTTTCGGCCATGGCATTAAGTACAGTATTTAGTTTCATTACATGGGCAGTTTACAGGGGGAGGCTAATATTTTGGATTAGGAAAGAAATATCTACTGGCATGGGTGCCTCTCTTCTCTTTAGAGATCTGAGAATTGAATCAGGTCACAGAGAGTATATAGGTTGTCACTTGACAGCTACTCAGATTTCCTACTTTACTGAAGAGATCTTTGGAGCCTCACAGCTCAGATCTTCAAAGGAATGTATTTATTTATCAATTAATATATGACTACATACATACTAAAGTTTGATTTTAAATGGGTTTATCCAAAATTGCAAGTTATCTCCAAACCATTTGAAGGCCAATAACTTGTTGAACAGACTGCTTGGACTCCCAGAGATCCCAAGAAGTGAGCTTTGTAGAAACTCGACTTGAATGGAGTGGGATAAAATCTTCAACTTTATTTCGGAACGTAAGGATTGACCAAACTACTTAGCAAAACCAATGCATTCCGATCAGAGGATCATAATCATGGTGTATGAGGACAATATTGCAAGGTTGGTGAGATGGAATCCCTGCTGCCCTTGAATGGAATGGAGGTGTGCATGCTCGGCCTCCGCTCCACCCATTGTCTATGGGATCTCTGGAGAATACCAAGTACAGAGCTCAGCTAATTCAGCAATCTCATAGACAATAATTGGAGAAAGCACATGTCCACACCATTCTAGGCAGGGCTATAAGTCCCCTAATCGAGATATCAGGAAGTGCCAGCAGTCTGACACTCAGCAATCAAATTATCCCCTCTCTAGTGAATAGGGAATAATTAGTGATTTGGGAGAACTCCTTTAATGCACGAGTAGATCTCTAGCAGCCCCAGATAAAGATCAGGCACCTTCTAGAACCCTAGAACTGTAAACACTGCTCCTTTACTTTCCATGATCTTGGAAGGTTTCAAAGTATCTATCTTTCTAAAAGACAAAATGTTTGAGCCGCAGCTGCAAAAAATTGAGGGTGTCAAGACTCTCCATTAAAGACCAATCTTCCATATATACATATAATATATAATGTAGGCAGCACGCCAGTTGAGAAATTAGAGAAAAGGCTTACATTTAATTGCCCAGTTCAGTTATTAGTGTGAACCTTTCTCATGCCAATCTTTTTCTATCTATTATCTATCACAATTTATTTATCAAATATTTATCTACCTAATATCCTTACATCTAGAATAAAAGATGGCAACACTCCCATTTTAAAAGGGTGAAAACTGCTATTTATTCCAAGCACAGAGCCAAAATGTTGTGAAAATGGTCTTGGAATAAATACAATTTTTCACCTTTCTGAAATGGAAGTGCTGCCATTTGTTCTTCTATATATACAGTATTCCATTGCTTCGGACCTTGTGGCTTGCTCCTGCATTTTATCTGATTGATGCTGGCTTATCTTTTTTGACATTCTATCTATCTATCTATCTATCTATCTATCCATCTACTAGAAATAGGCCCGATGCTATCGTATCGGGAGTGCGGTGAAATTAACAGATAGTAGACAAAATTGATGCACAGTATGGGACTGTGGGGAAGTTTGTGCTGCATGAGGTAATCAACAATCATAAGCATGTGTGGGTACACCACGCAGTTATGGCTGTTACTGGGAATAGCAGTGACGTATATCTGTCACCTGCGCAGGCACCGTTCGTAGCCGTAAGGCTGTTACTGCGGCTACACAAGTAAAACATAGACGTCACCGCTATTCCTGATGCAGGCACAGTAACAGCCGCATTACGGCACATGCGCGGGTAGAGGGTGCAGTTGTGGCTGTTCCCGTGCGCATGCACGGGAATGGCGGTGACATGAATGTCACTTGCGCAGGCACAAGTGACACTGCAGGGGTGCCTTGTTGGATTCGGAGACAGCGGCCGGAAGTCCCAACTGGCGATTATTATTATAGATTATCTATCATCTATCTATCTATAATCTATCTATTATCTATTATATCTATCTATTATCTATCTATAATCTATCTATAATCTATAATCTCTCTATCTTTCTATAATCTATCTATTATCCATCTATCCCATCAGATAGAAAACAGATAACTATAGATAAGCTAACTCATTATAAGATTAGATAGGACAGACTATACACGCAAGACTTTAGAGTCTGGCAAAAGATAAAAATACATAAAATAAATCATGCTTATTACTCGTTACAACTAGTAAAGCTCAGGGGATCATGTTATTTATTCAAAGATGGTGGGGAAAGCAAATTTTAACGCGACGGCCACAGTTGTAATCCATTCGTACTTGTCTCCCTTTTAATAGTAAAACATCAGAACATTACTAATTAATGACTTCAGCGCACTGACCATCGTTTGTCATCATTAGCTCTTTGGCCAAACTTACCACTTCATAAAGCCCAACAGCTATATTTAAGAGAATGGTGCTGATGGTGTTGAGATGCAGCATTCTATTGCCATAGCAACTGTCAATCATCCCTCTCTCCAACATTCCGAGTAATAAAATTGCACTATAGTGGCATTTTACTCACTAAGAGTGACTTAATAATGTTGCCAATATTCGATGTGTCTTATTTGCTGCATTTATTGGTTTTTATGAGGCTTAGCCCTATTTACATCAATCTGTGCTTGTTGTTTTTAATTTCCTGGGTGATAAGAATGGGATTTGCAAAGACGCGTATGCATCAGCGCTTCTTAAAGAAAATCTTAGAGTATAAACATACATACGATCTTCAGAAAGACAAGAAAGAGAAAAATCTGTGATTCCAGCATTCCTACTTGAATTATTCTCTCCAGCACAGGAGGACGGAGGGAAGCTTTGTGTTACCATATGTGATTAAAGTTAAAGACGCAAATAAATGGACTAAAACACATTTATGGGAAACCTGCTCTCCTGAGTAAGTTTGTCAATCAAAGGCCAATGCGTCAACGGAGCGAGCTTTATCTTACACTCATGTAATATGGGAGAAGAGATTTACTATTTGAGATTGAATGCTGGATGTGGCTGTATAATGAAGCCGGGTTAGAAAGAATAAACAAAAGAAATGGGACCATCTGTTCCCTGACCCTATAGCGCTTTTTTTTTTCCTCCAACCATCATTAGAAATGTATAAAGGAAACTGAGCCAGGAACATTATGTCCACAAACCTCTCAATATTTTAAGATGTTCAATCTAGGGTGATCAAGTAGGCACTGGGTTGCCGTGTATATAGCTGGGCCTGGGGCACGTAATAAATACATAATAAAGCTATAAATATATAGAATTCTGCGGTGACCACTACATGGCAATAGATCCCGTTTTCAAAAGTTGTACAAAATTAATATGTGTGTAATGACTTGACTTATTATATATTCCAGCTTGTTACATATTTGAGCTGAATGGTGTAGCTCTCACCATGGCTGCCCTTTGGCAATAATGTTTGTAATGTACCATTTGTTTGGAGTCATTAGTTATAGAGTGAATATAAAAACAAGTATTGGGGAGGTTATTTATTTCACACAGTAAGAAAATATAAGAACGTAGCCATTTAGCTAAAAAAAATATATATATTTTTTTATTTTTATTTTTAACCATTTTATCTTTCAATTTTTGAACCTTAAAAAAAGTCTTAAAAAACCTAAAATGAGAATAAGATGTCCAAATGATACTTTCAGATCCAATAAGTGAGATCAAGTTACTCCGTCGGAGAAAAATATTGTAAAAATATGAAAGACGAAAAATAAACCATATCGACTGAACAGCCGTAAGATTAAAACCAAAGAAAGGTGAAGTGAATATCATCAATGGTAGATGTCAAGGGGTGGGATATAGCAGGCAGCAAGTGAATAGTCAGTTTTTGAGGTTGCTGTGTTTGGCTAGTGCCACACGATCGTATTTTTACTCATCCGAGAAAAATGGTCCCATTTTGCTAACAACAGTCTGATCAGAACACAGTGTGATTGGTTTTCCCAGATGTGGACAAGATGGAGAAAAAGTCTCAATCTTCTCTATTCTGTCAGTCCATGAAAATGGGATTCATTGACTTGCATTCCTGAGTGTGATCCAATTTATGGATGAAAATTGATCATGCTACTATTTTTTTTTCCTTTGACATACTCGGAGACATTGATCCAAGTGCCATCTGATATTTTGTTAGATTGCACTTGAACCAAAAATATGGTCATCTGCACGAGCCCTTAGTAGCAGGAATAAAGATCTGAGGGACTTTATCAGGGGCCAAATTGGGCTGACTCAACAACTATTTCAGAGCATCTTCAAAATGGCAGGTCTTGTCGGTGTTTCTGGTATGTAATGGTTAGTACCTACCAAAAGTTGTCAATAGAAGGACAACCACCAGTGAACTAGCGACAGGGTAATTGGCCCTGAAGGCTCATTGTGGTCTGATCACAAAATGTTACATAGTTTTTGTTAAATGTAATGCTGACTGTGATATAATAGTGTCAGAACACACAGAGCATCACAACTTGCTAGCTATGGACCAATGCTCACTCCTGTCCTCTGTTGAAAGTGTCTATAGTGGGCATGAGAGTATCAGAAGTGGACCATAGAGTAATGGATGAAAGTTGTCTGGAACGAAGAACCATGTTGATCAAAGATGACACCAGAATACATTATGTAAAGAAGATTAGTAAGTGAAGGTAGTGCGATGTTCTGGGCAATGTTCTGCTGGGGGTGCTTAGGTTTTGTTCATGTGGATCTGATATGTTCCACTTACCTTTGCAGACCAAGGACACACCTTCATGATAGCCATTTTCCCTAATGGCAGTGCCTCTTTTACCACAATAGTGTTCCTGCCACGCCACAAAAATTCAGAAATGGTTTGAAGAACATGATAAAGAATTTTTGGTGTTCACTTGGTCTTCAGATACTCCAGATATCAATCAGAATAATCATCTGTGGGATGTACTAGATAAACAAGTCCAATCAATGGAGGATGCACCTCCCAACTTACCGGACTTATAGTTGTGAGGTGCTGCTAATGTCTTGGTGCTACTGTTGAAACCAATGAACACCTTCTGGGGTCTTATGGAATCCAAATCTCAATGGATCAGACATGGTTTGACAGCATAAAAGGTCCTGCACAATGTTATGTCTGATCGGTATATATTAAGCTATGTAGGGTTAATGCTATAATATACCGATAATCTCTACTGGAAACAAAATAGGAGAGAGGAGGGGGCACTCCTGGTGTGATATCCAGTGGTCAGGTGGAGTTCATCTGATGAAGGCGGATTCATCGCCGAAAAGCTTTGTGAGGAGATAATGACCAAGTAAAGAAGTTTCTTTTCTAACTAAAACAAGTGCCTGTCTTGGTCTGAGAACTGTAATCAGCCGTACTTTTCCTTCTTTGATAATCTCTACTAGGCATATCCGATATATTTTTATATTTACATATACGGAAAGTCCACTAAATATATAAATTATCTCTTTCATATTGTTTTAGACATGGTTTAAGAATCATCTTTTAGACAAAAAGTAGTGTCTATACAGTTGTGTGAAAAAGTGTTTGCCCCTTTCCTGATTTCCTATTCTTCAGTTATTAGGTTTAGGGGGCAAAACTGTATGTAATATTGTAATATTGATATTGAACAAAGATATAAGTTTGGTACAACGGGATGAAAGTTCTTTCAAATTAGTGTTTGTACAAGCGTATGTGTTCACCAGAAGTTTAGAAGTGGTAAGAGAGAAACCTAGCTACTATTAAATTCTTTTTTTTCTTAACGTTTATGTCAATTGTGGAAAAATAAGAAGTTTTGCAGAAATTTTGCAGTCTCTCGCATGTGTAGAATGGTCACTATAAATGTGACATGTCCTCTAATATCTCACCCTCCTGATCTTCCCTATAATGTCCCACATTCTTATATTAATTAGTATAAAAAAATACCCACAGTTCATTTGAACAGAGTTTCCTGAGGATATTTTTGGAGGAAGTAAAGAGGAAGCCCAAGCTCAGGTTGACTAAGTCCATCTTTTTCCTGATGAAATGTGATAAAGGAAAGCTATATGGAGTTCTACGTAATTTGTATCTTCTTAATATATTGCAGTCATCATATTGTAAACCACTGTGTACTTACAATTGCTTATTTTTTCCTTCTACCCAGCTAATTCTTCTCTTTTCCATTAGGTCTATGACATCACGTGGTTAAAATTAGACTTGCTGAATCCTTCTAAGCTCTGTGTAGAAACAGGAAGACTGTTTTCCCTGTATGGGTCATGACTTGAAAAGTTCCTGGCGGGGGAACAGAGCACAGCAGCTGGGCAGGAGTTGGAGAGGGGGATGACTCATGCAGGAAAAGAGACTACCTGTTTCTACATAGAGCCAAGAAAACAACAGAATGAGCTGGGTAGAAAGGTAAAATGAGCAATTGTAAGTACAAATATATTAAGAGGATAAAAACTTTGATGGGAATGCTTCTTTAATATAAGCAAAGAAGGAAAACCACAATACTTTCCTTCTCTTCTACAAGTCAGGGGAAAAAGTGACTTGTTAGGACATCATCTTTCAGAATGAAGCATAAATTAGATATTACTTTGAGGGTTAATATGACTTGTCCCTGTGGATTTCTCTTTATATATTGCATATATGTCTTTTAGAAGAAAGATATATTTTTTGACTACATACAAATTGCTATAATTGACCAGTAACATATTTCCCATAGAATACAAAAATACATGAAAAGTAAAGATCAACAAAAAAAAAATTGTTTGAAAATATTCTCTGAGAACTTGTGCTTTGTAGAAAAATATGACAAATTTTTAAGGTCAGATGTACACCACTTCCTCGAGACACCCACTGAAGAATACTCCTGTGTTTTTGGCAACATGTTTTATGACGAGGCAACCTTGCTATGTCAAAGCAATCTCCCAAAGGGCAAGCACTGTACAATGTAGTTAGCATGGAACAAAACCAGATCCATGTCTTTATCTAATTAGCATGGGAACTTTCCAAGTACTCACTTTCAGGCGGATCCATGACCCCATCATAAGCCAAGGAGTATGAGAGAAGAGGACAGATCACCTTAAGGAATGTGACATTGCCAGAAATTTGTTACGGGCTGCTCATTTCAAGTAAAAGACTTGAGATTAACCAGAATTGATTTTTACTTTGCAGACAAACATGTAACAGTGATGTGTACATTAGAGAGCGGTAGTCATGTCCAACGTTATGTTAACGTACGTCCTTAAAATATCGCATAGGCCAAGTGATATAAGAAGTATAAAGTATACTGTGATTGGTTACAAGGTCGACTAAGCCATTTCAGGACCCCGCGGGATCCATGCTCATGTCTTGTATTAGCTTTCAAGGGTTTCCTTTTATTTTTTGTTTTCCTTTTTGGCAAAATACAAGAAGATGACTTTACTATGATCACACAATGCATTTACAAAATGGTTACAAGATCAAGTCATTGAGACAAGTCTCTGTAGCGTGTTCTCCTTCAAATGTCAACCAAGATACCGCCATGCCGCTGAACCAAACCTGTATATTCTGCTTCACAGACCATCATAAATTTGGATTATTAGGTTACATATGAATTAACCCCCCCCCCCCCCAAAATTGATAGTTCTAAATTTTAGAACTATCAATTTTTTTTGGGGGGGGGGTTAATTCATAAAACTTTCCTGGTTTAACAAAATTTAAAAAAATGAAAGTTTAGTTATTCTTTTAGAATCTAAAAGAATAACTAAACTTGCATTTTTTTTAGAATTTTGCTAACAGGTAACCCTGATGAAGAAGGCCGAGCACCTTCGAAACGCGTTGGTTAGTCGTTCACTTTTTGGCCCCAACGCCGCTCCGTACCTCTAGTGACGTCACTGTACAGGCACCCGTGAGCCGGCGCTAGCAGCCATCTTTTTCCTCGCGGTTACCAGGGACGCCTTCGGCCGGGGCTCCCAGGTATCGCGCAAGCTGCTACACTCCTTCCTGCTCCCAAACTCCCCACCGACGCTGCAACAGCGATACAGCGATCGCCGGTTCGGGCAATCATTTGGGCTCCGCAGTGGAACCACAAGCGCATCTACACATTGGGTAAACACCTTTCCGTATTACAGGTTTTATGCACACACACACACGTATTCTTGACGTTATTCCTAATAGTCATCCAACAACAGTCGTGCAAGGTATATAGTTGTAACTGTGGTCTGGGTGACACCCCGAACCTAGATACCAGCCACTTGCCACCCATCACCACGCAGTATTCACCCCTGAGCGCGGCTTCACCCCGTCTTCTTGTGACAATTCTTTATGGATTATTAGGTTATATATGAATTAACCCCCCCCCCCCCAATTGATAGTTCTAAATTTTAGAACTATCAATTTTTTTTTTGGGGGGGGGGGTTAATTCATAAAACTTTCCTGGTTAACAAAATTTAAAAAAAATGAAAGTTTAGTTATTCTTTTAGAATCTAAAAGAATAACTAAACTTTCATTTTTTTTTAGAATTTTGCTCAGCAGGAAAGTTTTGAAATTTGCAAATCACTTTATTAGGAAAATTGACTTCACTACACTGATAGAAATGGAGCTAAAAGCTGTCAAATAGACTGGAAAAACAGGGTTTGAAAGCCATTTACGTGCAATTTTTTTTTACAGAAATGAATAAAAATCTATGAATAAAGTGATTTGCAAAGTTTTTACCACTTTCCATACTGGACAAAATTATAAAAATGTTTACTTACTTTTAGACAATTAATGATGTACTTGAAAATCAGCTTCAGATGGGGTTGTCTTCTGTTGGACCTCATGGACTCTACTGAGCCTTTTCCTCTATTTTTGTGTCACAATGCACTGAAGAATTGTTTGTTTGGATATCCTTCAGGCTTCCCAAATAAAATATTTTTGTACCCTGGCTTTGTTAAAAAAGTTGGTCTAATAGCAACAGGTATATTTGCCAAATGGTGTCTACTGGAAATCTTCTGGTCACCAATGGAAGCTTCTGTGGATATTTTAAGGGTCTATCAGTCTCCATTGACTTATCATGAGATCTGGTGGACTCCATTGATTTTTGTTGAGGTTTACCAGACTCCATTGACTTTTATTGAGGTCTGTCAACCTCTACTGATTTATCATGAGATCTGATAGACTCCATTGACAAAAGGAAGATTCAACTGATGGCAACAGTTTAATTCCTAGAACTACAGTACTGCAGTAGCTCTGATCCATGTATCATTGCTGGCCTAATATGCGGATATGTTACACATGTACAATGCTGTAATACTCATTTATTGTACAATTCTATGAAATCAGCAGATGGATTGCAACTTTCAAAATTGCAATGTGTAAACCCAGTCAATGTCATTCTAAGGTTGTCTTTATCGCCAATGTTATAGACCCATGTAATAATATGCTGTCAGTCATTATTAGGGTGAAATAATTTATGAACATTTATTGCATGTGACAATCCTTTTCTGGTTTCCCGGTTCTGTTTTTGCCTCTGTTTATCTTCATCAACTGTTAAACTCTACTCTACAGCCTCATGAGCTTATATTATAATGTCAGAAGAGTAGCCAAAATGTAGGAAAGACTACTTAGTAGATGGTAGAAAGATAGCATAATACATCAAAAGCAGCTGCAAAATACATCCCCATGATAAATGAAAAAACAACTTACCAAACAATGGAAAAATCTTTGCATAGTGTTCTTCTGTCAAGTTGGTAAAGTTCCAAACAGTCCTTGCTTGTATATGTTTTTTTGAATAACGTAAGTGGCAATCAATTTATAACAATAATCTTTATCTTTATATAGCGCTAACATATTCTGCAGCGCTTTACAGTTTGCACACATAAGGCCTCTTTCACACTTCCGTTGGTATGAGTCCATTGCAATGCGTCGGGCCGACGTACCGACGGAAGTTGTGAATTTACTGCACGACGTGGGCAGTGGATGCAGTTTTTCGACGCATCCGCTGCACATTCTGAAGTCCGGGGAGGAGAGGGCGGCGTTTCGGCCGCGCATGCACGGTCGAAAATGGCAGACGCGACATACAAAAAAAGTTACATTGAACTTTTTTTGTGACGACGGTCCGCTAAAACACGACAGATCTGTCGCACGACGGACGCGACGTGTGGCAATCCGTCGCGATCCGTCGCTAATACAAGTCTATGGGCAAAAAACGCATCCTGAGAGCACGTTTGCAGGATCCGTTTTTTGCCCAAAATGAAGGATTGCGACGGATGCCAAAAGACGGAAGTGTGAAAGAGGCTTTATCATCGCTGTCCCCGATGGGGCTCACAATCTAAATTTCTTATCAGTATGCCTTTGGAGTGGAATCAATTTGTCCATTGTTGTAAGTGCACAACAATGTTTGTCACCCACATTCCTGAATAGTAAAACACATATTATTTTATTTTTTTATTGTTTAACTGTATATACTACATTTACTCACACACAAACATATATTATATATTTGTGTGTATCCCCACCAGCCACGACAAGGAGTACCTTTTTGTGAACCCTAACCTTTTTTTATCAGTCAAACCTCTCCCAGGCCATGTGTTTTTGACATTCAGGAACATAGGATTTTCCTTCCATGTCAGTTTGCCTCATCGGGCATTATACTGAGATCTCATCTCCCGAGATCTTGATGCTGAGATCTCCATCTGCGCATGCGCCTCTCCCAGCCGGCAGCCTTTTTCCCGGAGTCCAGTCCACCGCATAGGAAACCAAGTAACTGCAGGATCTTTGGGCTTTCACAAGATGTCGGCAGAGCCCCCGCAGCATCGGACATCCGCAGCTCCGGACCCCCTCAGCACCGGTCACCCGCAGCAGTGCGCCACACATCCGAACACCCCCTTATCCAAGCCTGCGGCCTGCAACAACGCTCCACTCCCAGTGGCGACCCTGGGACCCCCCTTCACAGCAGCCACCACCCCGATAAGCAATACGACGCATAGATTATAAGAAGCACCACCATTTTGTTAAAAAAAGGGTTTTTTTCCTATTTTTCTCCTCAAAATTTGGGGGGCGTCTTATAAAGCGAAATTATACAGTATGTAAAAATCATACAATGTGATTTTTTGCTTTTCTTTTAAGATTCTGTCTCTCACAGTTGCAGTGTATCTACGACACAAATTACAGACCTCTCTATTCTTTGTAGGTGGGAAAACTTGCAAAATTGGCAGTGTATCGATTACTTATTTTCCACACTGTATATGGCTGGAATCATGCAGCCACTGTCTGATACATGCTGTCGGTGGATAGGGCAGCATGTATCAACTCTCAGTTTCCCTTAAATTTTACCATGGTCTCCCAGGCACCATTGACTTATCACAAGATCTGCTGGGTTCCTCTGACTTACCACAAGATCTGCTGGACTCCATTGAATTTTATTGAGGTCTACCAGATTCTATTGACTTTAAAGGGAACCTGTCACCTTAATTTGGCAGGACCGGTTTGCGGTCATATGGGCGGGGTTTTCGGGTGTTTGATTCACCCTTTCCTTACCCGCTGACTGAATGCTGGCCGCAATATTGGATTGAAGTTCATGCTGTGTCCTCCGTAGTACACGCCTGCGCAAGGCAATCTTGCCTTGCGCACGCGCAGTATGCTTTGCCCAACTGCAGGCAAAGCCGAAAAGCATTAGTGCGCATGTGCCGGCGCACTATGTCCCAGAAGTATTTCGCTGTGTTCCGGGACATAGTGCGCCGGTGCATGCGCACTAATGTTTTTCGGCTTTGCCCGCAGTTGGGCAAAGCATACTGCGCGTGCGCAAGGCAAGATTGCCTTGCGCAGGCGTGTACTACGGAGGACACAGCATGAACTTCAATCCAATATTGTGGCCAGCATGCAGCCAGCGGGTAAGGAAAGGGTGAATCAAACACCCGAAAACCCCGCCCATATGTCGAAAACCGGTCCCGCCAAATTCAGGTGACAGATTCCTTTAAGCAAGGTCTGCCGGACATTACATTTTACCAAGCTTTGCCAGTCTCCATTGACTTATCAGGACATCTGCAAGACTTTATTGCTTTTGATAAGGCTTCCAGACTCCATTGACTTTAAGTCAGGTTTCCCCGGTCTCTGCTGACTTATTATGAGAGCTGCTGCACTCTACCGATTTATCACGAGATCTTCTGAACTTCATTGCTTTTTATTAAGGTTTGTCAGCGTCCATTGACCTTAAAGCGAGGGTTTCCAGCCTCCATTGCCTTATCATAAGATCTGCTGGACTCCACCTAATCTTAATAAAGTCTGATGAACTCTATTGACGTTGAACTAGTTCTCCTGGACTCCAGTGTCTCTTAACATGAACTGCCAGACTCCATTGATTCCTAGCAAAGTCTACTCGACCTCAATAACTTTTAACAAGTTCTTCTGATCTCCATTGATTTTTATTGAAGTCTACCAGACATGTAGTTCCGACATGTAGATGCTAAGATTCGCAGAGCACGACTATTTTTGCCATCAAATCTGAGCAGCACCTTGGAAAGTCCATGAACCAACTGCTTCACATTGAGCTATTTTACATGCAACTGTTGTAATATTACCGTATAACAAGTTACATTGACTGATTATCACTGGACTCTATACTTTCAACCTAACTTTCATTTGATACTTCCTGCACATTTTAATTGTGAAAGACTAATATTGCTTGATTGAGTGGGCTTCCTCATCAATTACTTGTCCTCCCCCTTCTCATCTTGACAGGCATCCAATCCGCCCCTGCTTATGCTAGACCTGCAACAGATACATGTGCACATCTGGCAGATTGAAATATCCTATAACAATTACCTCATTCTTCATTGCCATCATACTGACTTCCTCTATTAACACCCTGTCCAATACTTCTCATCCCGGAGGTCTGTGATTTAATGTTTTCATATTTACTCCAAAAGCAATATCAGTCCACTGCCATATATGATGCTGCTACTGAAGTAAAGGGACGTTGTGATGTTTCTATCGCAGCTTCATTTTTCTACTTTTTGTGTGATTTGGTGCTTCAATACTTTCGATTATTGTTGTACATAACAGGATAAACCTTCATGGGTATATAATTCTTTAAAACAAATGTTGACCATGACCTTAGAATGACTTGGGAAAAAAATGGAAAAAATGGATGAAATGTGTGGGTTAGTAGTGGGAATTACATTAGGAAATTAATTTTATTAAGTGCAAAACAAGCAATGTAATGCAAACATAAATTAGAATATACAGTGGGGCAAAAAAGTATTTAGTCAGTCAGCAATAGTGCAAGTTCCACCACTTAAAAAGATGAGAGGCGTCTGTAATTTACATCATAGGTAGACCTCAACTATGGGAGACAAACTGAGAAAAAAAAATCCAGAAAATCACATTGTCTGTTTTTTTATCATTTTATTTGCATATTATGGTGGAAAATAAGTATTTGGTCAGAAACAAAATTTCATCTCAATACTTTGTAATCTATCCTTTGTTGGCAATGACAGAGGTCAAACGTTTTCTGTAAGTCTTCACAAGGTTGCCACACACTGTTGTTGGTATGTTAGCCCATTCCTCCATGCAGATCTCCTCTAGAGCAGTGATGTTTTTGGCTTTTCGCTTGGCAACACTGACTTTCAACTCCCTCCAAAGGTTTTCTAAAGGGTTGAGATCTGGAGACTGGCTAGGCCACTCCAGGACCTTGAAATGCTTCTTACGAAGCCACTCCTTCGTTGCCCTGGCGGTGTGCTTTGGATCATTGTCATGTTGAAAGACCCATCCACGTTTCATCTTCAATGCCCTTGCTGATGGAAGGAGGTTTGCACTCAAAATCTCACGATACATGGCCCCATTCATTCTTTCATGTACCCGGATTAGTCGTCCTGGCCCCTTTGCAGAGAAACAGCCCCAAAGCATGATGTTTCCACCACCATGCTTTACAGTAGGTATGGTGTTTGATGGATGCAACTCAGAATTTTTCCTCCAAACACGACAAGTTGTGTTTCTACCAAACAGTTCCAGTTTGGTTTCATCAGACCATAGGATATTCTCCCAAAACTCCTCTGGATCATCCAAATGCTCTCTAGCAAACTTCAGACGGGCCCGGACATGTACTGGCTTAAGCAGTGGGACACGTCTGGCACTGCAGGATCTGAGTCCATGGTGGCGTAGTGTGTCACTTATGGTAGGCCTTGTTACATTGGTCCCAGCTCTCTGCAGTTCATTCACTAGGTCCCCCCGCGTGGTTCTGGGATTTTTGCTCACCGTTCTTGTGATCATTCTGACCCCATGGGGTGGGATTTTGCGTGGAGCCCCAGATCGAGGGAGATTATCAGTGGTCTTGCATGTCTTCCATTTTCTAATTATTGCTCCCACTGTTGATTTCTTCACTCCAAGCTGGTTGGCTATTGCAGATTCAGTCTTCCCAGCCTGGTGCAGGGCTACAATTTTGTTTCTGGTGTCCTTTGACAGCTCTTTGGTCTTCACCATAGTGGAGTTTGGAGTCAGACTGTTTGAGGGTGTGCACAGGTGTCTTTTTATACTGATAACAAGTTTAAACAGGTGCCATTACTACAGGTAATGAGTGGAGGAAAGAGGAGACTCTTAAAGAAGAAGTTACAGGTCTGTGAGAGCCAGAAATCTTGATTGTTTGTTTCTCACCAAATACTTATTTTCCACCATAATATGCAAATAAAATGATAAAAAAACAGACAATGTGATTTTCTGGATTTTTTTTTCTCAGTTTGTCTCCCATAGTTGAGGTCTACCTATGATGTAAATTACAGACGCCTCTCATCTTTTTAAGTGGTGGAACTTGCACTATTGCTGACTGACTAAATACTTTTTTGCCCCACTGTATGTAAAAAAAACAAAAACACGTGCCATTGTTTTGTCTTTTATACTAGTTCAACTATCTTCTGCCACCCCTTGCACTTCCTTTATATCCTCCCACCCCTCCACTTCCTCCATCTTCTCTCACCCCCTTTTCTTCCACTTTCTTCTCCCACCCCTTTCACTTCCACCATATTCTCCCACCCCTTCCACTATCTTCTCCCACCCCTTGCAATTCCTCCATATCCTCCCACTCCTTCCACTTCCTCTATCTTCTCCCAGCCCTTCCACTATCTTCTCCCTCACCTACACTTCCTCTATCTTCTTCCACCCCTTGTTCCTCCTCTATATTCTCCCATCCCTTGTTCTTCCTCTATCTTTTCCCACCCTTTGCACTTTGGGTATTGCGCTTTGGTTATCTTTTTTCACCACTTGCACTTCCTTTACATGCTTCCACCCATTACACTTCCTCTACTTTAACCCACCCCTTTCTCTTTCTCTATCTTTTCCAACCTATTGAACTTCCTTTGTCTTCTTCCATTCCTTGCCCTTCTTCTTTATCTTCCTACCTCTTCCACTTCCGCTATCTTCTTCTATCCTTGCACTTCCTCTATCTTCTCCCACACCATGCACATCCTCTGTGTTCTTCCTCCCCTTGCACTTCTTCTTTATTCTCCCACTCCTTGCACTTTCTCTATCTTCTCCCATCTTTTACACTTCCGCTATCTTCTCCCATCCTTTACACGTCCTCTATCTTCTCCCATCCCTTGCACTTCCTCTATCTTCTCCCACTCCCTGCACTCACTTTATCTTCTACTAGTGTTGAGTGAATATACTCATTACTCGAGATTTCCCGAGCATGCTTGGGTGACCTCCGAGTATTTTTTAGTGCTCGGAGATTTAGTTTTCATCGCCGCAGCTGAATGATTTACATCTGTTAGCCAGCATAAGTACATGTGGGGGTTGCCTGGTTGCTAGGGAATCCCCACATGTAATCAAGCTGGCTAAAAGATGTAAATCATTCAGCTGAGGTGAGGAAAACTAAATCTCTGAGCACTAAAAAATACTCGAGGGTGCTCGGGAAATCTCGAGTAACGAGTATATTCGCTCATCACTATCTTCTACCACTCCTTGCAATTGCTCTATATCTTCCCACCCCTAACACTTCCATTATCTTCTACCCTTTGACTACCTAATACTTCTCACTCAACCATAAAAGACTAATTGGAAAAGCCAAAAGAAGTGGACTGGTAGACCATTACCAATGTGTACCACAAGAACTTCTGGAGCAGAGAAGGTCACCATGTCACAGATCCAGTGTGTCTACCTCCAAGGAGAGCCTTGGTACTAGGAATCTATTCAAACTAATTAGGGAACTGCCTAAAAAACACAGACTTGGCAAATATTACTTATTAAAAAGTTTGAAGACTTCTTTAAGAAATAATTAACAGCGGATATATATATTTGGGACTTTCACTCAAATTTTCCTGAAGCTTATTTTAGATTTGGAAGAGTTTACTTTATCATCGTATTGCTCTGGAATAATGAGGATAATGTGTAAAAATTGGCATAGCTGTTAAGCAGCATGTCAGTTCAAGGAAGTGGAGTAAGGGTGCTATATCCTCATTGCATCGTATGGGAAATCTAGTCTAACCTGCTGAAGAATGCCTGGATCTCACCTAAAATTGACGCTTTTAAAAAAGAAATTTGACTGACAATACTTACAGTAGTTAATCAGGTTCACTTTATAACTCATTTTAATAAAATGTTACAGGAGAGCTTTATACATATTGCATTGATGTCGAAGACCGCTGCCACTACACATACTGTATTTTACCTATACTTATATGCTCCAGCTATACAGAGTGTGAAAAGTTTTTGCATTTGTTCCCCCTCCTATGAACCTTGGACTGCTCTGAGTTATATTAAATAATGAAGGCAACATAACGAATACAAAATGTAATCCATTTTTACCCATTTGAGGAACCCGGAGGTTATCAGGATCCCAAGATATACTGATTTAAGTGTCATGATGACCCATTCTCTTTCGTACAGTAGATTTAGAATGGTGAACCTTTTCGGCTAACTACACCAATATTTAAAACTAAACACGAGCTGACCATATTATCAATGATGGAACCACAAACACCAGATAGAGGTACTCACAGTAATAAGACTCGTAGGATCCCTCCTAGACCTAGATCTCAGCACAGGATCGCCAATGAGAGTCTTTAAATAAAATATACAGATGAAATTAGGATTAACTAAAAAAGCATTTTCATCAAAATTTGTGTCCTTTTAATAGATTGCAGTCACCAAATTATATAGCACTGTGTACTTACAATTGCTCATTTTGCCCTTCTACCCAGTTAATTTTTCTCTATTCCATTAGATCTATGACATCATGTGATTAAAAATACACAAGCTGAATCTTTCTAAGCACTATATAGAAACATGAGGTCAATTTTCCCTGCATGAGTCTTGAGTCACTGCAAAAGTCCCTGGCAGGGAGGAGGAGTGGAGCAGCTGGGTCAGCACTTAAAGAGGGAAATGATAAAGCCCTGGTCTTGTCATAGTTTGGTTGAACTGGTGGGAAGAGCAGGATTGAGAGAAGGACAAAAAGTGGAGGGGAAAGGAGTGGAAAGACTAGGTGGAAATTGGGCTATTACATGTAAGATGGGATAACACGTCCAACATTCATAGTCTAAGTACAGACTCCCTAGACCTGAACTCAACAGCTGAATAAATGCCTATGATACTGTCAAGCCCGGGTGAGGAGACTGTTATGATCTGGTAACCTTGGAGCCGCATGAAAGACTTTCTCAGGAGTAGGTGGTACCTGTACTGACCGCAAACCCTAAACTAACACCGCAACTAGAAGTAGCCGTGGGATGTACCTAACATGTCCTAGACACCTCGACACAGCCGGAGAACTAAATACCCTTATAGATAGAAATGGGAATTCTATCTTGCCTCAGAGCAGAACCCCAAAGGATAGGCAGCCCCCCACAAATATTGACTATGAGTATAAGAGGAAAGACACACGCAGGCAGAAAAACAGGATTTAGCAAAAGAGGCACTTCTAGCTAAATAGAAAAGGATAGGACAGAATTCTAAGCGGTCAGTATTAAAATCCTAAAAATATCCACAGCAGATAATACAAATATTCCACATCTAACTAAAGACATAGAAAGTATATCTGCATCTCCTGAGAATCCAGCATGACTGAAAAATCCAAACAAAGTCTAAGCTGGACAAAAAACACAATAAATTGCACTGAATTGCAAAGCACACTGCATGTGTGCACGGAGACAAAAAACAGACACTTATCTTAGCTGAATTTGGCAGCAAGGCATGAGGAGCCAGAGAGAGATGCAATCCCTCCAAGTACAATGGACAACTGGCACTGACTCATGGAGCCTGCACACCTAAATACCTAATAGAGCTGCAATCAGCAGAAACACCTGCCCGGATTACAACCCCAAGACAACTGCACTACCACCAACAACCACCGGAGGGAGCCCAAGAGCAGAATTCACAACAGTACCCCCCCTTGAAGAGGGGTCACCGAACCCTCACCAGAGCCCCCAGGCCGATCAGGACGAGCCAGATGAAAGGCACGGACCAAATCAGCAGCATGGACATCAGAGGCAAAAACCCAAGAATTATCCTCCTGGCCATAACCCTTCCATTTGACAAGGTACTGAAGCCTCCGCCTCAAAAAGCGAGAATCCAAAATCTTCTCAACCACATACTCCAACTCCCCATCAACCAACACAGGAGCAGGAGGATCAACAGAGGGAACAACGGGCACCACATATTTCCGCAATAAAGATCTATGGAAAACATTATGGATGGCAAAAGAGGCCGGAAGGGCCAAACGAAAAGACACCGGATTGATAATCTCAGAAATCCTATAAGGACAAATAAACCGAGGCTTAAACTTAGGGGAAGAAACCTTCATAGGAACATGACGGGAAGACAACCAGACCAAATCCCCAACCCGAAGCCGGGAACCAACACACCGACGACGGTTAGCAAAACGCTGAGCCTCCTCCTGAGACAACACCAAATTGTCCACCACATGAGCCCAAATCTGCTGCAACCTGTCAACCACAGAATCCACACCAGGACAATCAGAAGGTTCAACTTGCCCCGAAGAAAAACGAGGATGAAAACCAAAATTACAAAAGAAGGGCGAAACCAAGGTAGCAGAACTAGCCCGATTATTAAGTGCAAACTCGGCCAATGGCAAGAAAACCACCCAATCATCCTGATCTGCAGACACAAAGCATCTCAAATAAGTTTCCAAAGTCTGATTAGTTCGCTCGGTCTGGCCATTTGTCTGAGGATGAAATGCGGAAGAAAAAGACAAATCAATGCCCAGCCTAGCACAAAAGGCCCGCCAAAACCTAGAAACAAACTGGGAACCTCTGTCAGACACAATATTCTCTGGAATACCATGCAAATGAACCACATGCTGAAAAAACAACGGAACCAAATCAGAAGAAGAAGGCAATTTAGGCAAAGGCACCAAATGAACCATCTTAGAAAACCGGTCACAAACCACCCAGATAACCGACATCCTCTGGGAAACCGGAAGATCTGAAATAAAATCCATAGAAATATGCGTCCAGGGCCTCTCAGGGACCGGCAAAGGCAAAAGCAACCCACTAGCACGGGAACAACAAGGCTTGGCCCGCGCACAAGTCCCACAGGACTGCACAAAAGAACGCACATCACGCGACAAAGAAGGCCACCAAAAGGACCTACCAACCAAATCTCTGGTACCAAAAATACCAGGATGGCCAGCCAACACAGAACAAAGAACCTCAGAAATCACTCTACTAGTCCATCTATCAGGAACAAACAGTTTCCCCACTGGACAGCGGCCAGGTTTGTCAGCCTGAAATTCCTGCAGAACCCGTCGCAAATCAGGGGAAATGGCAGAAAGGACCACCCCTTCCTTCAGAATGCCGACCGGCTCAAGTACCTCAGGAGAATCAGGCAAAAAACTCCTACAATGGACAACTGGCACTGACTCATGGAGCCTGCACACCTAAATACCTAATAGAGCTGCAATCAGCAGAAACACCTGCCCGGATTACAACCCCAAGACAACCAAACTACCACCAACAACCACCGGAGGGAGCCCAAGAGCAGAATTCACAACAGGAGACCCACAGCCAGTCTGTACATCTTAGAATGTTAGACATGTCAAACCGATCAATAATTCGGTGCACCTCAAGTGCCTACAAAATGGTACAGTATGCCCAAAGTAATAGGCAAGCCATAGGTTTGCCCCACGCCTTAGACAATCTCTGCGGTATACAGTTGTATAGAAATCATTGGTATCCTTAAATGTCGCAGTGTAAAATTCTTGTTAAAGTTACTTCTTGCACAGCACTTTCTCACACTCTTGGAAAACAATGAAGATTTCATGAAATTGAACCTCTTTTGTTTTGTTATTCTCCTAATTTCTTGCTTTTCATTGTTTATCTTGGCAGTTTTCGATGTGTGGGAAAGTGTAAAATTTAAGTGATTGGGAAATCCAAAAAAAAAAAGAAGAAAAAACAGAAAAACTTGGTGAGGTTAAAGAAAGGGCGAGAGCTTTAATTTCACACATTTCCTTCAATTTTTCTTTTTATTTGGGGAGAAAGTAGTCTTTAGACAAAATGTAATTAAACAAGTAAATCTTACTTGATCTGACCATTTTCAAGTGACACCTCAAAACAGCCTTATGGGTCCGTCGAGATCAAACATGGCTGTCATCTGTACTTTGCATCCAGTGCGACAGCGCTCGTTTCACATTGATGGATCTTATTACATGATCTTCATTGAATCCCCTATATCTGATGGTTACTACTGTTATACAGGCCACATAATTCAGGCCTGAAGCTCTCACATGTCCTGCCGGTGCTTATGTTTCCGAAGCTGAGAAAGAAGAAGAATCTGAATGTTTTGCACTTTTAGCAGAGATCTAATAACAGAGGATTAATGTTGGAAGTAAAGACGATGGCAGTAAAGTGTACACAGGCCTGAGCAGGGTAAATGGAGTAGCCTGGTATCTAATGTGGAATTAAAATACAATTTTACTTCGTTTTAAGCAGCAATGTGGTTGTGTCTATAAAATATATATATAATGATAATTATAATTATGTCCAGTGGTTGGGTCATGTTGCTGATGGTATGTTCTATGCATGGAGTTTGCTCAAATCTTGGCTTTAATATTCATCTTGTCTCAACCATTCCATCCTAAAAATGTCAAAGGTGTCTCATTCACAGTGATAAAGCCCAAAACAGCTGTCTATAGATGGGGTCTTGTTTGGCTAATATCCTTGGTCATTGACTTACTAAATAGCACTAGCAAAAAAGTTTTATTTCCTTCCAGGAGAGAGGTAATTTTCATATGCTCCCATAGAGCACTGCCTATTGACTTCTTATTCAGGTCAAAGTAGATCTGTCACCGGTAGGGATGGACGGAACCATGGATGCTCTGGTCAATTGGGTTTGGATGGGAATAAAAAAGTTCAGTTCTAGTATCAGAACGGTACCAGAACTCAAACCCGGACCCAATTCAAATGAATGGGAACATCCAGCGTTTCCATGCTGTCATCTGTATGACAGAACGAGCAACATCGGCTCTGCTCGGTGGTAAGTTTGTTACCGCCCATCAGAGCGCTGCAGTTCCCATGCTGTCATACAGATGACAGCATGTGAGCCAGCAGCTGTAACCAGTGGTAAAAAGGTTACAATCGGTCGGCTAATGAAAGCATTACTCTCATCATTGTACGCCTGGTCTTGCTAAGAGCAGTGAGAGTAGGTGTACGATGAAGACAGTAATCATCAGCCGGCACCTGTGCAATAAATAAATAAAAAAATCACGTGGGGTCCTCTCTAACCTTGCTAACCAGTGCAAGCAAAACTGACAGGTGCTGGCTGCATCCCTCAGCTGTCAGCATTTATTTAAATGAATAATTTAAAAAAAATGGCTTTGATTCACCTCCATTTTTGACAACTAGCCAAGTTCAAGCTGACAGCTGGAGGCTGTTATTCTCAGACTGGTAAGGGGCCTTAGATATTACCCCCTAGCCTAAAAAGAGTAGCCTACGGCCACCTCAGAAAAGGCACGTCCATTAGATGCGCCAATTCTGGCTCTTTGCCCAGCTCTTCCCACTTGCCTTGGTGCCGTGTCAAGTGGGGTAATAGCATTGGGATTGATGTCAGCTTTGTAATATCATCTGACATCAAGCCTAGATGTTAGCAATGGAGAAGCATCTATCAGTGGGCTGGCTGCCATAGAGATCAGTCGCATCATTGATTTTACAGGTCTTCAAACCATCTTGCTCATCATGCAACATAGCCATTAATGGATTGTCGGCAGAAAGAGGAGTATAACTTTGCTTTTTTATTTTAATTTTTGGTGAATAAATGGGTAAAAGAGGGTCGGGGAGTTTTCATTTCAAATAAAGGAGTCTGTGTGTTTATTTCAATTAAAGGACTTCATTCTGTCTGTGTGTTTATTATATTTGACTATGGGGTTAGTAATGGGGGCATCTGATAAACGCTTCTCTATTTCTAACACATGGGCTTGATGTCAGAGGCAATAAAACAGTTGACATCAACCCCACAACTATTACCCCACTTGCCACTGCACCAGTGCAAGTGGGAAGAGCTGGGCAAAGCTCTAGAATTATCTTATCTATTACATGCACCATTTCTGGGGTGGCTGTGTGTTGCTATTTTAAGGCTGGGGTGGGCCAATATAAATTATTATTTATTAAATAAATTATTATTTATTTATTATTTATTTAAATATACATTATTTATTTAAATAATTTAAAAAAACAGCATGGAGATCCCTCTATTCTTAATAACCAGCCTTGATAACACTGACAGCTGAGGGTTGCAGCCCACAGCTGCGCAGGTGCTGGCTGATGAATACTCCTAATAGCTGCCATCTGCTCTTGTTATTAGCTGTAGGCAAAGGCTAATGGGAACAGTAAAGTAAAACGTGTGGGACCCCTCTATTTTTGATAACCAGCCAGGATAAAGCTGACAGTTGCAGGATGCAGCCCACAGCTGTCAGTTTTACCTGTGCTTGTTATCAAGAATAAAGGGAACTCTGTTATTATTTATTTGCATACATTGGATCTGTGCTCTGTGAGATCCTGCTGCTGGGAACTGAGGTGACGCCAGTAAGATTATCTCCGTTTACAATACCCGATTCTCATGAGTTCATAGCAGCTGGTTCTCATGCTGTGCAGTGCCAGTGCTGAAGTGATGAATGACTGTGAGTCTGGCACTCAGCACTCCGGCATTCATCAATCCGGCACTCGAGCTACCATGATACCTGGTGCAGTGAACTCAATCAACCTTAAAGGTTCACAGGCATCAGGTCTCCCGGCAGCTGTGGGGCCCAGAAACCTCATGGGAAACTGCTGGAGCTCTTGTAGGCTGTGAACTAAGGTTACGGTTGTGGGTGTGGATTTTAGGGGACTTGTTAAATAAAAAATAAAAAAAGGCGTAGGGTCCTCCGTTATTTTCATAACCAGCTGAGGGAAAGCCGATGGCTGGGGGCTGATATTAATATTCTGGGAAGAGGACAAAAGCCATAAATGTTCCCAGTCTATTAATGTCAGCTCACACCTGTTTGCTTAGCCTTTGCTGGCTATTAGAGGTGAGACCCCCCCAAAATTATATGGAGTGACATTTACTAGCCAGCAAAACCTATGTACACAGCTATGGGCTGATATTAATAGTGCAGGAAGGGGTCATGGATATTGGCCCTTTAGCAGGGTTAGAACATCAGTTTTGGAGAGTGGCTGCATCAGTAATGCAACTGCTCTCCACGCCAGCTGGCTCATAGTGAGCAGAGCGTGAGAAGCTCTGCCTATGATTGTCGGTGATGGACTGCCCATCACTAGTGCTTATTTAGGCTGCAGACTCCGGCTGGCAGGACCTGTGGACTCAGGTCATGTGACTCTGGTGACATCATCACTTCTGCACTTCTATGTTTCTGCCTGCTTATGATTGGTCAGCGTCATACAGAGAGAAGTACATGCCCCCAGTGAAGATTATCTAATAACACTCACTTGGCCTTAGCTAAAGTTAACGCATTAGGCGCCAAATATTTGATTGCGAATATCTCCACAACAGAGAGAAGAAATAAAGAAATATATATTTCACTCTTTTGCCAATATCACATCACATATCCAGTTCAACATGAAACATTTGGTGAAATGTTCTCTTTAAGAAGACCAGCTATGTACGTAGACTGATGGGAAAATGTATACCATTTAGCTCATTTGCATGCACATACTGTGCAATGAAAGAAAAATACACTCTAGATTTAGCAATATACCTATAGCTGAAATATCACTCCCAAAGACATTAGCAAGTGTTTGCCTCAAAGGGGCAAGTAGGGGTTATAAGAGAAGCTAAATGTAAAAAAAATCTAAAAATATTAAATGCCAATTAATTAATTCATATGCACAGCAGTCAAGTAAACCAGTGGATCATATATCGAGTGTATCCCAATGAAACGGTATCTGCATACACTACGCGTTTCTGGCACCATGACGAGAAGCTCCTAATAGAATTGTACTCTCTAAATTGACCTTTTTCATATAAATTTTTTTTTTAAGTTATTGGCTCATACATCCCGCTGCTTATGACTGTATCTGCCAGACTGTGGTTTCCTTTCATGAGCAGATAGTGCAGTGTCAACAGATATGCTATAGTGACATTTCTTTCTCTCTCTCAATTACATGTAGGCTTTTCACTGCCAGTGCAAAATACATATTGTGCTTCTGCAAGATTCATTGTACTGAGGTCAGCTGGAACTTATTGTCCCTGCTGCTTCGGAACAAGACAAAACTGACATCTGTAAGATTTGCTGTTAAATAATACAAAGCAGGGCATGTACGGAGTAATACAGAGTAATAAAGAAGAAAAGAGAATGCTGTAATGGTGGGGGGTTTGGAAGAAAATACATGGAAAGATATCGACTAAACACCATGTTGGGCTTGATCTGCAGATCTGGGCCGTGGTCATAAAGTACAGTAGATTTTTACAATGTACACATTCTTTACTTATAGGGACACACGCAGAACCTACATCGTATATCTGGATAATTTCACATATTTAAGGCCAAATCACATTCCATTCACTAATTATATAAGTGAATACTGTTCAACACAAGCTGCAGTATAAATTTATATGTGGATATAGAATTATATTTTTGTTATATGTTAATATTTGTAGAGTTGGTTAAAATCATTTTTGCTATTGGGTTTCATTAAAAATTTTGGACTAATTGATTTCTATATCACATATGCATGAGAGTACACTGCAAACTACGGAAAGAGTTAAATGGAATCTGTCAGTAGGATCAACCCTTCTAAGCCGTCTACATGGGCATGTAGGTCAAACGAAGTTCAGTAAAATTATACCTTTATATCTATGATCTGATGTCTTATTACAGAGAAATCCAAATTTTTTCTTAATATGTAAATTAGCTTTTAAGATCTATGGGAAGGACAAAGATCTCCTGGGTAATCTGCTTCAGAGCTTATTAGAGATAAAAGGGGACGTTACTAGCGTGAGACATGTAGGTCAGGAGAGCAGACTGTCAGTCATTACATGTCTCACACAAAGCCTCATTTCATGTAAAATAAGCTCTGGAGGCCGATTCTCAGAGAGAACTATGTCCAGCCCGTAGATCTTAACAGCTCTGATATGTAGCAGAGGCACAACTAGGGGAACCACCAAGGCATGTGTCCCATGGACTGTTTAGATACAGAAATAGGACAGCAAACCTTAACCTTTGCACCTGGTAAAAAGAAGTCTAGCTATAGCAGTGCTATGTGGAAAAAAAATGAACAATTGAATTTGTGTTGCCCCAATGCAATGTCCAGTCTGGCCCTTGGTGACAGTCAGTCTTCAATTATGTGTCAGGCATCACTCTGGTACTTACTAGAGCCTGGTGATCACAAGAAGTGCCATAGATGCTGGGTGCAGAAGATAAAATAGGCTGCCATGGAGGACCAGAAGCACAAGTGGGCCAAGGATGCTGGGCGCAGAAGAGAAGTCCAGGTGCAATGGAGGACCAGAGGCACAAGTGGTGCCAAGGATACTGGGCGCAAAAAAGAAGGTGAAAAGAATGTTGGGCACAGAAGAGAAGACTGGCTGCTATGGAGAACCAGAAAAACAAGTGGGGCCAAGGATGCTGGGCGCAGAAGAGAAGACCAGGTGCTATGGAAGACCAGAGGCACAAGTGGTGCCATAGATGCTAGGTGCAGAAGAGAAGATAGGCTGCCATGGAAAACCAGAAGCACAAGTGGGCCAAGGATGCTGGGCGCAGAAGAGAAGTCCAGGTGCTATGGAGGACCAGAGGCACAAGTGGTGCCAAGGATACTGGGTGCAAAAAAGAAGGTGAAAAGAAGAGAAGACTGGCTGCTATGGAGACCCAGAAGAACAAGTGGGGCCAAGGATGCTGGGCGCAGAAGAGAAGACCAGCTTCCATGGAAGACCAGAAGCACAAGTGGTGCCATAGATGCTGGATGCAGAAGAGAAGATAGGCTGCCATGGAAAACCAGAAGCACAAGTTGTGCCAAGGATGCTGGGCGCAGAAGAGAAGTCCAGGTGCTATGGAGGACCAGAGGCACAAGTGGTGCCAAGGATACTGGGCGCAAAAAAGAAGGTGAAAAGAATGTTGGGCACAGAGAAGACTGGCTGCTATGGAGTACCAGAAGAACAAGTGGGGCCAAGGATGCTGGGCGCAGAAGAGAAGACCAGCTTCCATGGAAGACCAGAAGCACAAGTGGTGCCATAGATGCTGGGTGCAGAAGAGAAGATAGGCTGCCATGGAAAACCAGAAGCACAAGTTGTGCCAAGGATGCTGGACGCAGAATAGAAGACCGACTGCCACAGAGGACCACACTAGATGCTGGTCCATCCAATGGCGGACACAGACAGAAACTGTACATGAGCCCTTTGCAGTACAATAGTTCTATCTATAAGAGAAACTGCTTGCCTCTTTGGAGGTAGCAGTGGCCCATTTACCTCTTGGGCCCCTGTGCAGTTGCACGGGCTACAACAAAGATATGTCCACTCTTGGGCTCATCAATTGCTCATCTCTACTCTATTGCACACTTTGTGACATCACAATACACTAAATATAAGCTGGGTTAGGTTTGTCAGCTAGAAAATTGAGATTTGACATTAAAACATTTCAATGGGCAGTATATTTAATTTTATTTCAAATGGGGCAAGCTGAAAATATGATCCCTTAAGATCTGACGGATGCAACAAAATCTAATTTCTCTGGATCAGGACACGTTCAGTCACTGTATTTTGGGGTAAGTAGACATTTGGGACTGGAATTTTCAGCAAATTCTTTTTGTACTTAAAAATAGAACTTAAAGTAAAGAACAAAAATAATGTAAATTGGCTACTTACATTTCTCAGTACCTGACACTCATAAAGGAATCGGTGAAGTCCAGAACACATGAAAAAATTAGATCCCTCGGCACCAAGCTACTAAGCCTGGCCAAATGCACACGAATAATGTGACCAGTACAACAGCTAAACAGCTTCGGCCAAATATCTCAACATCTCTGATAACAAAACCTGTTCCATCAGTCAGGAAAATGTATTGGATATGCTTCAAGATTCTTCACGGTCACTGATCTCTATTGCTTCTCTCCCAGCGTTTAATGATAATTGGCCGACAATGTCTCATGCCGGAAAATCCTTCTGATCATAGCAAAATATCTGCTCATGTATGTTGTTTTGGGATATGCTCTAATATTAAACAAATTATGAAGGGGCAGCATGTTTTTTTGAGACATGGCTTGTCTGGAGTGTAAGAAACCACAGTAACATAGCAATAAAGACTAAATAATAAATATATCTAAAAAAAAATAAGAATAAAGAAAGAAAATGACTTCCAATAAAATAATTAAGGAAGAAGAAAAAAAGAAGAAATAAGGAAGGTGTTTTAACTTGTTTACTACAAATCATATACGTTACTAAAAGGTTTCATCTCCCCAAGAAATAGAATGGATTCCGCGCTTGGCGCTGGAAGGCTGTGCATAAATCCATCTCTCCCTTGCTGTGAACCAAGAGATCTTGGTGTGGTGCCAATCTCATCTTTCTGTGCCCCAGGTACCAAATGACACTAGAAACTCTTTTTGGCAGAGATTTATGTAGGATCATTTATCAAGGGGAAGACAGTAAACCAGTCACTAACATCTACCTTGGCTAATTGCGCAATATCACAGAACAGCTCAATGGAAGGATAAGACGATAATCGCGTCAATGAGGTCGAGGATAAGTACGTTGTGCAGGTGGGAGAAATGGACCTATGACAAAAATAGAGAATAAAATATAGACATTGGCTATGGCATATACAGGACACTGAAAAATCACCAGATATGAGAAGTCAAACTTATAAATAATGTGTGTATGGCGGCTTCTAGGCAGGAAGCGTGAATCTCCGCTGGTATCATTGTGTCATTTATAGGTCCGACATTCTGTGCACAGAGAGGGACAGCTTTATTAATACTGGCATCTTATGTGTTAATCTGGACAAGAAAGTCATTGGAGAAGATTGTGCCACATTTATAAAAACATTCACACCCGGCACTAGCAGACTGTCCAAAAGTTAGAAAATTACATCTATCCCTCCTATGAATGACTGCAGATCTGCCCCAAAATTTGCCACATTCCCTCCCGTAAAGCTGAATAAATCTGTCTGAAAGTTGTTAAAGAGAAGCTGTCACCAGATCAAAAGCGGTCAGGTTTTGCTCCTCTTTTATTCCCACTGCTTGCTTTATTTTTTTTTTCTTTTAAGAAAATCTGACGTATGGTTTCAGAGATATGAGCTTTTTTATCTCATGCTAATTGTTGTGGTCTGTTCCAAGGGGGTGTGACTCGCAGGGGAATTATGCAGAGCACCTTAAAGACACGCCCCAGAGGATCCTGTGAACCTCACCACACCCTTAGTAAAGGTCATAAAAATTAGAAGTAAATAAAAAGTCTCAAATCTTTGGAACTGTATGAAGGATTTAATAAAGAAAGCAAAAAGTTGAAATACCCAGGAGAGCTATCTATCCCATATCTGTCTGTCTCATTATCTATCTATCTATCTATCTATCTATTATCTATCTATCATCTATCTATTATCTAGATATCTATTATTTATCTATTATCTATCTATTATTTATCTATTATCTATCTATGATCTATCTATTATTTATCTATCTATTATTTATCTATTATCTATCTATTATCTATCTATCTATCTATCTATTATCTATCTATTATTTATCTATTATCTATCTATCTATTATTTATCTATTTTCTATCGGTTTATCTTATCTACATTCTTTATATCATCCAACTAGTTGTCTGTTTTTTTCATATCTATCATCTTAAAATAGAACTAGATACTCTAAATGAATGAAGTGAAAAACAAATGGAAATGTCTATTCATCATTATATACTTACCGTATTTTTCTGACCATAAGACGCACTTTTTTTCCTCCAAATTTGGGAGGAAAGTGTGGGTGCGTCTTATGGTCGGGATGTAGCATGTGGGGAGGGGGGCAGCAGTGAGTGGGATCGCACTGTTATCCCACTTCAGGAGGCAGAAAAATGTCCCTGCTGCCCAGAATCAGTGCTGGGGAAACCATGTGGTCCCGATGATTAAGTGCAGTGAATATTCATTAGCTGCTTCCCCGCCCACCAATCAGCTGAGCGGTGAGCTGGGAGCAGCCATTGAATACTCCACTTAAGCAGCGACTCACTTGGTTTCCCCAGTGCTGATTCCTGCAGCAGCTGGGGAGATCTGTGTGTCTGGGGGAGGAGGAGGCAGCAGCAGGGGCCAGGGGAGAGGAGATCGCTGCATACCTGCCTGGGCTGGACGCTGAGTGCTGTGCACAAGGAGGACCTGTGTGATGTCAGAAGTGGGCGGGCTGGAGCATCACATGGCAGCTCAGAGCCCTCCCTCTTCTTGACATCATCACAGGTCCTTCAGACTCCCCACTAGAATCTGCAGGCTTCCTCTTATAACCTGTGCTGTGGAAAGGCAACAAGAGGGAGGGCTCTGTGTGCAGCCATGGGATGCTCCAGCTTTTACCTCACCACAGGCTGGCTGCCACAATTAAGAGGTTAGTCTTTACAAAACACAATAAAGCACTTTGCCACTCCTTTAGTGAACTATAACTCCCAGCATGTCTTAGGATCTGCAGGACATGCTGGGAGTTATAGTTCTCCCATGGGATTTTAAAGCAGCACTCCAGTATTATTTTGCAGTGCTGGAGTGGTGCTTTCAATATCAGCCCTGTGCCCCCATTCTTATACTAACCCTCCAGCATCTTCATATAGTACTTCACAGACACCACACTGGTCCCGCAGCTTCCAACATAATAACATACTATTATATGTAATAACACCACATATAATAGTATGTTATTTATGTTATTAAATATTTTACCACTTTTTTTGCTTCAAATATTTTTTTCCCTATTTTCCACCTCTAAAACCTGGGTGCGCCTTATAGTCCAGTGCGTCTTATAGTCCGAAAAATACGGGTATATATCAATATGTTATTTGCTATTTTTGTTCTTTTTTTTTTGCGCCTAAAATAAAACACGCAGCATAACACGGAAGTGTAAGAAAATTATAATCAGAGAAATTCATGTTTGATTTTCTTTCCCACAGTATAAAGCTCCTTATGGAAAATCTTACGGTATGTGAATGTGATGAGATCATGGCTCAGGTGGCACAGCCACGGACAGGTGAGGGAGCTCGTTCTAATCCCTAAATTCTGTAAATTATATAGCATTTCATAAAAGTGCTTGGTAGCTGAAAATCTGTAATAAATTAAAGGAAAAGTATAACAGAAATAACATCATCGCTTTTCATACGGCCAAAAGAAATCACATTTATAGAACTCGTCATTGAAGTCACTTTAAAACTGGCAATTTGTA